>NC_057798.1:474551064-474590889 GCF_018294505.1 Triticum aestivum | reverse complement strand
ACCCCGTTCCCTCCTCTGCTTCCCTCCCGCGCACACCACCGAGCGGAGCTCGTCGCCATCGTCGCCGTACCCATGGTCACCGACCACCCCTAGCCTCATCGACGCCCCAGGAAGCTCCGCCGGTCCTCCCTCGTCCTCCTCGTCGTCTCACGCGACCAGAAGAGCCCCGGAACGCCGCCCCCGACGTTTTTCCCCTCGCCGGCCGCCGAGGATCTTCTCCGTCGATTCGGCCACTCCGGTGCGCCCCCGAGCCCACTAACCCTCCCTGCAGCTCCGCGGTGAGCCCTCGACCCGATTCCCCCTCTCCCCGTGCCCCACCTCCCTCTCTAGCTAGCCCCACCACTTTGCCCGAGAATCTCTCGCCGCCGGCCATGGCGTGGCCGTGGCCACAGCCACCCCAGCTCGTATCCGAGCCCACTGACGTGCTCACCGTGATCTCAGGAGTCCGTAGCACGCCCCAGCTCCTCCTGCCGTGCTCCCTAACCCCGACCCCGAGATTGCCCGAACTCCGGCAGCCGCAAAGGAGCTCGCCGCCGGCATCTCCGGCCACCCCAGCTGCTGTCACTTACCTCTTTAGATGCGCCTTCCTCCCAGGAACCCGTAGG
The DNA here is from genome assembly GCF_018294505.1 of Triticum aestivum. Lineage (NCBI taxonomy): Eukaryota > Viridiplantae > Streptophyta > Magnoliopsida > Poales > Poaceae > Triticum > Triticum aestivum. Next base: position 474,590,284 of record NC_057798.1, on the reverse strand, counting down.
AGCAAACCGCACGTCAAATGGTGCTCCGTAGCGAGCGCACGGTGCACCTCCACTGTCGGCCGTGGTCGTCGCCGGCGACACTCCGGCGACTGCCGACGTGGCACGCCTAATTAGCACTAATGACCCTGTTAAACTAACCCCGTGGCACTGACAGTGGGCCCCGTAGCGGGTCAAAGCCCGGGTCAACGCGGGATTAGCCCCTGTGTCACTGACGTGTGGACCCCACACGTCAGGTTTGACCTGGACCGCCCGTTGACCTGCTGAGGTCAGCATGAGGTCATGCTGACGCCATAATTCATTTTCTGGAATTATTTTAATTCTAAATATTCAGGAAATTCCAGAAAATGCCTAAAACTTCTAAAAATCATAGAAAATTAACCGTAACTCCAAATTAAATAAATTATATATGAAAAATCATCAGAAAAATTCAAGGAATCCATCTGTACCATTTTCATGCATGTCAGAACAACTTATAGCTGCTGTTTAGCACAAATCAATTAAATGGCATTTGAATAATCACATATGGAGTTTGAATTTGAATATTATATTCAAACCAACTTCATTTAATCTGTTGCTAGTTGCATTAGCTCAAAACACATTCATATTGCCATGTCATGAGCATGCATCATATTGTGCATTGCATTGATTGTGTTCCTTTCTGTGTTGCCGGTATTTGTCCCCTCTCGATAGACGCGATACCGATGATGTGATCGTTGACACTGATGAAGACTCAATGTTATCTTCAGAAGTGCCAGGCAAGCAAAACCCCCTTGTTCATTCCGATACAATCCTACTCTCTCGCTCCTGCTCTCTTTTACTGCATTAGGACAACAACGACATATCGTTACTTGCTGCGGTAGCTGAACCCCTTTATCCTCTGCATGACCTGTCATTCCACAGTAAATAGATGAAACCCACTAGCATGAGTAGGAGTTGTTTGAGCCCTGTTGTGCCTACTCATTCATGCTTGTTTGTCATGCCTGCTACTGCTTAGAGTTGAGTCAGGTCTGATTCATCGGGGATGAATCAGAGGTGTGTGAACATGTCCTACTGTGTGTGAGCTAAGTGTGTGAACACGATTTGGTAAAGGTAGCGGTGAGAGGCCATGTAGGAGTACATGGTGGGTTGTCTCATTGTAGCCGTCCTCGGGAACTGAGTTATGTGTTTGTGATCCATGATTCAGCTACTACCATACATTGGGCCCTGAAATATGACCCCGCTCGACTTCTTATTCACCCTTGTTCTCTGTCCAGGAGTTGCAAGTAGTTTCTGGTGTTTGTAGTATGCTGGAGGCCGTGGACAGCGCTGACCGTAGGGGTGGGCTGTGATGCGGTAGGCACGTGGCACGGTGTACCGGGCGCCCGTTTGGTGTCTCGGGAACCCTGTTCACATCGTTTGGGGCTGTGAGCGAAACTCCGGCCGGATCTCCTCATGGATGGAACCCGAATAGGCGATAAACCTGGACTAGAGACTTGAGTGTTTAGGTAGGTTGTGGTCTACACCCACGTCGGCTTTCGCTTGAAGTCTGCCGAGCACATGTCGTGTGCAGACGCTAAGTGGTGGAAACATGTATGAAGAAGTACACCCCTGCAGGGTTAATATGATCTATTCGAATAGCCGTGTCCGCGGAAAAGGACTTCTGGGTTGCTTATATCAGTTCATAGACAAGTGAAAGTGGATACTCTAAAATACGCAAGATAAGCGTGAGTGCTATGGATGGCGTTCTCGTAGGGAGACGGGAGCGGATCCATAGTGGTGTATTGATATGGTGAATATGTGGACTCGTGTGCGCCACCTCAAAAGAGTTACATTGCAGTCGTAGTTCAGGATAGCCACCGAGTCAAAGCTGGCTTGCTGCAGTTAAACCCCACCATCCCCTTTGTTGATAATGATGCATATGTAGTTAGTTCTGATGTAAGTCTTGCTGGGTACATTTGTACTCACGTTTGCCTATTTTATGTTTTTGCAGAGAGACTTCGGTCTCACTAGTAGTTTCGCGTGGACTTTGACGTTTAGCTTGTTACCTCAGCTACGATCTTGAGCCCTCGGCAGGATCTGGTAGATAGTCAGGCTTCTCAGCCTTTTTCATTTCTAGATGTCTGTACTCAGACATGATAGCTTCCGCTTGTGCTTTGACTTGTATGCTCTGAATGTTGGGTTGTGAGACCCCTGTTTGTAATATCTCGCTCCTCGGAGCCTATTGAATAAATACTTGAGTCGTAGAGTCATTTTGTGATGCCATGTTGTATTGCACATATCGAGCATATTGTGTGTATGTTATTGAAATGCTTGGTATGTGTGGGATCTGACTATCTAGTTGTTTATCTTTAGTAGCCTCTCTTACCGGGAAATGTCTCCTAGTGTTTCCATTGAGCCTTGGTAGCTTGCTACTGCTCCGGAACACTTAGGCTGGCCGGCATGTGTCCTTCTTCGTTCCTGTGTCTGTCCCTTCGGGGAAATGTCACGCGATGAATACCGGAGTCCTGTTAGCCCGCTACAGCCCGGTTCACCGGAGTCCTGCTAGCCCAGTGCTACAGCCTGGATTCACTCGCTGATGACCGACACGTTCGATGCTGGGTCATGGATGCCTGTCCCTGTAAGTCTGTGCCACTTTGGGTTTACGACTAGCCATGTCAGCCCGGGCTCCTTATCATATGGATGCTAGCGACACTGTCATATACGTGTGCCAAAAGGCGCAAACGGTCCCGGGCAAAGGTAAGGCGACACCCGTGGGGATACCGTGCGTGAGGCCGCAAAGTGATATGACGTGTTACATGCTAGATCGATGTGGCATTGAGTCGGGGTCCTGACATGCTTCCTCCTCCATGGCTTTCCCCCTCTGGTCCTTGGCCTTCATGGAGATGATGGCCCCTCCAAGATCCTCCTCCATGGCCTCCCGTAATGATGGCCCCCTCCGGCAGGGTGCCAGAGAGGGCCTAGATTGATTTCTTGTGGCTACAGAGGCTTGCGGCGGCGGAACTTATGATCTAGGTTAATTCCCGAAGGTTTCTTTATTTATAGGAATTTTTGGCGTTGGTTTCACGTCAAGGGGGCCTCCAGACTGTCCACGAGATACGGGGCCGCGCCCTAGGGGGGCGCCCCCACTCTCGTGGGCAGCTCGGGACTCCTCTCGCCCAACTCCGATGCTCCGTGGTCTTCTTTTGGTCCAGAAAAAATCCTCAAAAATTGGCACGTCAATTGGACTCCGTTTGGTATCCCTTTTCTGTAGAACACTAAAACAAGGAGAAAACAGAAACTGGCACTGGGCTCTAGGTTAATAGGTTAGTCCCAAAAATCATGTAAAATGATGTATAAATGCATATAAAACATCATAGATGGATAATATAATAGCATGAATACTTCATAAATTATAGATACGTTGGAGACGTATCAATCGGTCGCTCTGCAACCATGAACCGTGGCCGAGTAAGTAGCCGCACATGTCATAGCAGACCCCCCCCCCCCGCGCGTAGCAGTTCAGGCTGTCCCATCTAAACTATGTACACGTACATACAACAAAAATATTGCCACATACGTACATATGAGCGGGGTCTCGAAATGCGTACTCATGCATATGGACAGCCAGGGCTCGTGTACATGGAGAGGCAACGGATGGCAACGCTGTTGTCCTGTTCATCTTCAGCTAACCAGTTGGGTCAGAAAGAGGAAACAGCAATGTGTTCGTCGGGAGCCAAGTGACTGGGTCGGAGCGCGTCTTGTTCATTGGGAGGAAACAGACTGGGTCTGAATGCGTTTTGTGTTCATCGGGAGCGAACCGGCTTGGATGGAACAGACGAAATGAGGCATGTGTACCGTACAACGGAGCAAACGGCCTTCTATTCGATCGCCTATGGTCGAAACAGGATCATGTTCATCGGGAGCGGTCTGGCGTATCGCAAAACAATGGAAACAGACTTTCTTCGGCCTCCTACGGTCGAAACGAGGTCCTGTTGATCGGGACGGGTGTGGCGTACCGCAAAACAAAGGAAACGGACTTCTCTTCGACCTCCTACGGTCGAAACGGGGGTCCTGTTCATCAGGAGGGGAGTAGCGTACCTCAAAACGGGACTCCAAGGGTTGTTGTTTATCCACCGTCGACCTCCTCCTGCCTCCACCAACTACTGTTCATCCACCGTCAACTTCCTCAAGCTATTGTTCATCCCGCCTACACCGGAAACTGTTCATCCAGCCCTCCATGGGGTCCTGTTGATCCAGCCTCCACCGGCTACTTTTCAACCAGCCCTCCACAGGGTCCTGTTTAACCAGCCCTCCATGTACAGGGTCCCTCCACCGGCTACTGTTCATCCACTCCCACCTCCTCGATCGGGGTCTTTTCATCCAGCGGCAATGGCCTCTACTACCACGGGATCCTATTCATCCAACCCCCATCGGGAAATGTTCATCCAACCCCAACCACATATGTCTCGACTCGTTCAACCAACCCCCACGTTCACTGTTCATCAAGAGGCAGCAGGTTCAATTTGAGCCCAGGAAAATGTCAAATTTGAACACGTTTCATCTGAGCCAGTATGTTGATCGTTGGAAAAAACTGAATGATAAACTAGGACGGAAATTGGGATTCCCCTTCAATCTTGGTGATTTCCCTCTCGAAAGCATGGAACTTCCTCGGTGATGATTCAATTTGTGACGGGCATGCATGACAACATTAATCAAACCTTCTCAGCTTTTAACCAGGGCACGGTGAGGCCATACCATGATGGCACCATGCCAGGCGTCATGTTTTTCAAGCACATATTTCATTTCCCTATAGTTGCTAACCCAGTAAATGACGCGTTTTGGTTAACTATTGCCATGCATTCCCTTGAAATCTCTCCTGTTCCCTATAAAAGGAATTTTGGATTGCTGGCCCCTTCAATCTTGCTGATTCCCCTTGAAACCATGAAATTTTCTCAGCGATGGTTCGATTTATGAATGGCGTGCATAACGACATAAGACAAACATTCTCAATTTTTTACCAGGGCATGGTGAGGCCACACATTTCCTTGAAATATCTGCCCATTCCTTGTAAAAGGCATGAGAAATTACTAAATAGCACGACCATGGTTTTCTAGACCATTCTCGTGCACCTTTTCCAATTGTTTGAATTTGAATTATGTGCATTAATGCCTAGAAAATGCACATATTCCCTTAAATATTGTAAATGAACCCGGAAAAGTGCTAAATTTGAACACGGTGATTAGCAGGGTTTCTATTCATTGTAGAAAAAAACTCATGGACAAAGGACAAAGGAAATTTGGATTCCCATTCAATCTCGGTAATTTACTATCACACACGATTCATCTCCGTTACCTCTGCGAACCGTGTGTGTTCACTTACACGTGCAAAAGGAAAAAAGAAAACCATCGCCCCTTCATCCCCACCCACTCGCCGCGGACTCCTCCGCAACTCTGCACCTCATCAACTTCTATCACGGCGGCCACCCTAAGCTCGTTGACGCTGTTGTCGGCGGGAGCAGGTCGCGCTCCAAACGGCACGGGATTTCGCCCCTATCACTTTTCGCCGCCTATCTGCACCGACATTCTAGACTCTGGTCGACTCGGATTTTCTGCGGGATTGGCCTGGGGAATTTTTCTCATGGAGAAGGTAATTAACTTAGTGAAACATTCACTCATCTCTTATCGCAGTCCGTCCGTCATCGTTAATCAACCAGCGGAAATTGATATGGAATCATTTTTGTTCTAGCTGATTTGTGGTTGTTCATTCATGTGTCCATAGTGCAAGCACAAATCGGGTAAGTGTGGTCGGGGCCAGTCGGAATCAAAGTTCTATCTCACCATTCCAGATGACTTCAGGGTGCGCTCGGTATGTTCAATCTCAACCTACCACGGTCGGCATGACCTAAATATGTGAACATATACCGTTTGTTGCTACATTATCTATATATTTGCATCAAATCTTTGTTACATTATCTATTTTTAATTATATATTTTTGTACTTTGCTTTCATCTATATATTGATCTGTTCTATCAGTTACTCCCATATTTGCATCTTGTTATGTTATTTCAATATATCTAATTTATGATCTTAATTTTCATTTCAAGCAGTACATCCCTTGCTTTGCAAGAACAGGAGTAGAAGGAAATCTTGGGCTTTACTTTGTTGATGACTCCCAAGATGTCATATTGACAATGCAGCATGGACATATAGTGATGGTTAGCGTAAAACTTGATAAATATGGTCACTCCTATTTTCAAGCGGACCTTAGAAAAATGTCTAAGTGTTATGAACTGGAAGCTAGCAATAAAATTCTAGTGCGTCCACCACAGCCTGGTCTAACTAACATGGATGTTTACTTCCCCAACATCATCAGCCGATCAAAGTCTAATCGAGGTTAGTGTCCTTTCAATTTTCTCCATGTTGTCATATTACTTAGTAAAATCGGGGTATTTGTTCTGACTAATTGATCACTATTTAAGCAACCAATTGTGATTTCATTTCCTAACTCTGTTCCTAGGCAATAACAAATTCTATTTACCAAATTATGTGCACTATATATTCTTCTGCCATGTTCGGAGTAAATAATACCTTTCCACCTTTTAAGCAGGATATGTTGGATGCATAGTGAATGATCTGTATGTTACTAAGCGTACCAAATTTCACTGGAAGGACTTGAAGCATGTCATAAACTTTGTTGATAATCTGACAGAGATAGCACAGCGTATGAACGCAGGATTTTGGATGGGATTAATTATACCTATGGTGCACACATTGAACAAGACCAATTGTGTGCACAAAACACTGGTAAAAAGTCTTATTTTAATGTTGATGCTCATAAACTATATATATCTTCAGGATATGTTACAATTGATTTTTATTCTACATTTCAACAGAAATTACCCGCTGTAGTAGTTCCTGATTCGACTTCCCGGTGTGGTCGAATTACACTTGTGCCTGCTAACGCCAAAGTGATTGCAAGGTACTGCATTTCCCGCAGAACTGGAACCATTCAAATTAACAAGTCTCGCTTGTCGTGGCAATGCATCCATATTGGAAAATTGGAGACACTGTTCTACTCATGCTCTATCAAGGCACATGAGGCTCTTCCTTTTCATTGACGAGATGTCGAGTCACCATGATCAAGCTGCTTCCAGTGGATAGGTGTGGTTGGCCCTCAGCCTCTTAAAATGTGCTAGTTGTTACTATGTTAAGTATGTAGATATGGACAATATGGTTGTTGGTCGTTAGCCTCTTAAAATGTGATATTTGTTACTATGTTAAGTATCTAGATATGGACCATATGGTTGTCAAAACCATGTTACAAATATCCTCCTTTTGTCAAATAGTGTAACCACTATATATATGTTACTCAAATGATGTTAGCCAAGTTCTTAAATTTTCATGGAAAGTATTAGTATCGTACACAGTTCTTTGAGTTTAAGTGTGCGCCCGATGTCCAGAAGGCATTTGCATATTAACTGTCCATATTGCAAATTTACACACATGTTAACAAAAGGAAACGTATGCGTAACTTACTAATCATCGCACACGAGTACTTGCAGACGCATCGGGTGCGATACTCCTAGCCACCGCAAGCAACTAGTTTGCATTTTTCAAAGTTTTTTGTACGAACAGAAACGTGCACGAACTTACTATAGTAACCGTCTGTGTTATAATTTCTCATCGCAAACAGTTCATCCGAGTGGGCTGTTTGCTGCGTATCACACACATCTGGTTTACAGGAATTGTTTGTGTTCTTTTGGTTGATTGCAAATGCCGCATATCACACACATCTTGTTAATATGAACCATTTCAGTTCTCTTACCTAATCAAAAACAGTTTGTCCAAGTGAACCGTGTGTTGTATATCACACACACCTTGATTTGGCTGATTGTTTCTGTTGCATTCCCTAATAGCACACAGTTCATCGGAGCGAACTGTATGCCGTATATCGCACATACATTGATATGGCTGCCCATTTTTGTTGTTCTTCCTCATCGCAAACAGTTCCGTTGGATCAACGTATGCCCATCATCGCACACGCAAGTAAAATTTGAACCGTGTTTGATGTGTCCGCCCTCGCAAATGTTTTACACCTTTTTGATGGGTTTTTTACACCACCGTTTGCGATCATTGCATCCCACACAGTTTCATCGAAGGGTCTCTGATCATAGTGTCGCGTTAGCAGCATCCTGCAGTAGTGAGAAGAGTTGTATATCATGCAACCAGAAGGTTTTGTCGATCCTAAAGGTGCTACGAAGGTGTGCAAGCTCCAGCTATCCATCTATTGACTAGTGCAAGCATCTAGGAGTTGGAATATACGCTTTGATGAGGTGACCAAAGCATATGGTTTTATACAGACTTTCGGTCAAGCCTGTATTTACAAGAAAGTGGGTGGGAGCTCTGTAGCATTTCTGATATTATATGTAGATGACATATTGTTGATTGGAAATGATATAGAATTTCTGGATAGCATAAAAGGATGCTTGAATAAGAGTTTTTCAAACACCTCGATGAAGCTGCTTATATATTGGGTATCAAGATCTATAGAGGTAGTTCAAGACGCTTAATAGGACTTTCACAAAGCACATACCTTGACAAAGTTTTGAAGTAGTTCAAGATGGATCAGCCAAAGAAAGGGTTCTTGCCTGTGTTACAAGGTGTGAAGTTGAGTCAGACTCAAAGCCTGACCACTGCAGAAGATAGAGAGAAAATGAAAGTCATTCCCTATGCCTCATTCATAGGATCTATCATGTATGACATGCTGTGTACCAGACCTGTTGTGTGCCTTACTATGAGTTTGGCAAGGGGGTACAATAGTGATCCAGGAGTACATCACTAGACAGCGGTCAAAATTATCCTTAGAGGACTAAGGAAATGTTTCTCGGTTATGGAGGTGATAAAGGGTTCGTCGTAAAGGATTACGACGATGCAAGCTTTAACACTAATCTAGATGACTCTGAGTCTCAATCTGGATACGTATTGAAAGTGGGAGCAATTAGCTAGAATAACACCATGCAGAGCATTGCACTACAAAAAAAAGACACATCCTGACATTTTGGGCTGAATGAATTTTTTTTTCTAGCATACTTATGACACTTCTTTGACTGACAAAACCCGGTATCATCATAGATGTGGTGGGCTCCTACTTCTATGACAAAAAATCATGACAAAAAATGGGCTTTTCGTCCTAGGCGGGCTGGAGACGCAGCTGCATGACATTCTTTGGGCCGTCCATGACGAAAAAACCATGGTAGAAGCGAGGGCGAGGAAAATATCGGGGTGTTCCCGGTTACGGTGGGTGGTCGGGGCCGAGCAATTGCACTGCAGGCTACGCGTTACTGAACAAGAGCGATCGATCAATGGTTGTTAACTGAACCCAGTCGAGCGATTCCTTCGCTATTGCTGCTAACTGAAGCCGATCGATGCTGCCTCTGGATGAACAGTGAGCGTTGTTGGGGGGCTTGGATGAACAGTTCCCCGTGGGGGTTGGATGAACATGACCCCGTGGTGTTGCCGCTGGATGAACAGGACACCGATCGATCGAGCCGGTTGGGCGTGGATGAACAGGACCCCGTTGAGGGCTGGATGAACAGGACCCCATGGAGGGATGGATGAACAGTGGCCGGTGGAGGGCTGGTTGAACAGTAGCCGGTGGAGGGCTGGATGAACAATAGCCCATGGAGGGGTGGTTGAACAGGACCCCGTGGAGAGGGCTGGTTGAACAGTAGCCGGTGGAGGAGCGCGCAGTGGAGGCTGGATGAACAGGATCCCGTGGATGAACAGTCGCAGGTGGAGGCTGGAGGAGGTCAACGGTGGATGAACAGTAGCCCATGGAGGCTGGAGGAGGTCGACGTTGGAGATGAACAGTACCCTGTGGAATCCCGTTTTGCGGTACGCCACACACCTCCCGAACAACAGGACCCCGTTTCGACCGTAGGAGGTCCAACAGAAGTTAGTTTCCTCCGTTTTACTGTACGCCAGACCCTCCCGATGAACAGGATCCCGTTTCGACCGTGACCGGTCAAACACAAGGCCGTTTCCTCTGTTCTGCGGTATGGCAGGCCTCATTTCCATTGGTTGTTCCGTCCAAGCCCTCCCGATGAACACGACGATGCATTCCATTCCGACGCAGCCGGTTGGCTCCCCATGAACACGACGATAACGTAGTTTCTCCGTTCTGACCAAGCCATGTACACGAGCCCTGGCCATATGTATGCGTGAGTAGGCATTCGAGACCCCGCCCGTATGTACGTACATGGTCGTATTTACTTTCTTGCACCCTAGCCGTTGTAGGTACGTGTACATGCTATGTGCGCGCATCTACTACGACATGTGCCCTTCCTTACACGGCCACGGTTCATCGCTGCAGCCTGCAGACAGATCGATCGTATGTACGTACACGTTCATGACCAGAATGGCAACGCTACGTACGCTTTGACCAGGTGGGTCCTGACTGTCATGCACTTCCTTGAGTGCGAAGATGTAGCTGGTGGGTCGTAGCAGTCAGGGGGCGAATCATTTTTTTGCCCGTAATATGGATGCACTTCCTTGCGTGCGAACATGTAGCTGGTGGGTCCCAGCAGCCTAGGGGGAAACGCTTTTTTTTGCGAAATACAGTGACCCGTCCGGTGGATCCCTTATATCAGGTGGAGGAATAATTATTTTGCACATCATAAGGAGCCAATTCCTTGCAGCTGCCATGGACCCAGCTATCAGCCTATCAATGTACAGTACTCTTCCGATGGAAGTCGTTCCTTGACCACATTGACCACGCCGCGTCGAGAGCACCAGGGCAATGGACGACGGCGAGGCCTAGGAAGGGGACGACACGGAGCCAGGGAAGACGCGGCAATGGATGCCCATGCATAGAGGAGTATGAGGGTTCACTAGTTCGGCTGCGGTGTGAGGCTACCATCGCCGCAGATTAACAGGGGGTGTGTGTGAGTAGAGGGATGGCCTAGCCAGCTGTGGCAGTAGTAGGGGGCGGTGAGGCCTCCGCGGCATCACAGCCGGCCACGGGAGGCAGGAGCACGCGGCATGATCGGCGCTGGTTTGGGCGGCTGGAGCAAGAAGACCAGAGGTTAAAGAAGCACTACGGCCGTTGGATGGACATCGTACGGTTACTGGAGCTAGAATCGTTCATATTTACTAAGTTGACAAAGCCCTCCATCCAATCAACTTAGTAGGCCCACAAGTCAGCCTCCCACTACGGCGGGTCCCAGCTAGCAGGGGTATTCATTTTTCTGTGCATAATAAGGAGGCACTTCCTTGCGTGCGAAGATATAGTTGGTGGGTCTAACCTGTCAGCGGGGAATGTTTTTTCTGCCAAATACAGAGGCCCTGCCGGTGGGTCCTAGCTATCAGGTGGAGGAATCATTTTTTTTTTGCGCGTAATAAGGAGGCATTTCCTTGCATGCGGCCATAGACCCAGCTGTCAGCCTCTCCACGTAAAGTCCACTTCTGATGTATGTCGTTCATTGACCATGTTGACCAGTCCGTGCCGAGAGCACCAGGGTGGTGAATGACAGCAAGGCCTAGGAAGGGAACGACACGAAGCCGGTGAAGAATCGGTAGTTGTTTCCCACGCGGAGGGGAGTACGAGGGTTTACTCGTTTATCTGCCGTCCCCGGAGAATAACAGCAGGTGTGGGTGAGTAGAGGGATGGCTAGGCCAGCAATGGGAGTACGGTGGGGCGGTGAGGCCTGCGTGGCAGCATAGCCAGCCGCGGGAGGAGGGAGCAGGCAGTCCCACCGGTGCTTGTTTGAGCGGCTGGAGCAGGAAGAGCAGAGATTGAAGAAGCACGTCGGCCATTGGATGGACATCCAACAGTCACTCTTCTCGTGTGTTGACTAAGTTGACACGGTGTTGCGTGTGCGTCAACCTTTTTTTAGGAAAGCATACGCGTCAACCTATAGTAGGTGCGCAAGCCACCCTCAAATCTATGGAAAACAGCATACAACCTTCTGCCATTATTTCTAATAATGTACAGCCCATTTGCTAATTCTTATGAATTTTTTTTGGAGCCCATCTTCTTTTTGTTAGCATTATAGCCACGGTTAAAAATTATACAAAATTTTGCATATTTCGATGCGGTCAACTGTTTTTAATCCCGAAATATCGATTCACATTCAAACTATTTTGAAAAATAATGTGGCACCCCGGCTCAGAGCGTCAGGTTTACCTTGCATTGCCAGCCCAGAGACCTTGTCTTCTGGCAACACACAACAACATGGTACAGAAAAACAACCGCTTTATTCATGCTAGCGGAGCATAGTTTATATTACAACAGTTAGTGAGGCCAAGCGGCACACACGGTGCGGCCGAACAATATGTACATTATTTGGGGAACATAAAGAGGCCTCGATCATGACAACTACTCGGCAGCGGAACAACGTCGTAGTGGGAGTCCATAGCATAGGGACACCGATGTGGACACGGTCTAGACTCGGACAGCACTCCTTTCCAACAAGACATTCCTGAAATCTGGCATGACACGCCATGTCAGTACATTGAATGTACTTGCAAGCTCACAATAAGCATAAACGTAATGACAGACAATATCATGATATTTAACCATTTAAGCAACAATGCAACCATATATCCAACATGCTGTGACTATGTTCACCTAGTACTCATTCCTAAGACTTGCTTACCAGACGTGATCAATACCAGACCACAAACATGATAATTCCAAAAAAACACTCGTGATCCTTACGACGATCACAACCTGACCAACTCGTGGCCCGTGATCCTTACGACGATCACAACCCGACCAACACATGGCCCATGATCCTAACGGCGATCACAACCCGACCAACTCGTGGCCCGTGATCCTTATGGCAATCACAACCCGACCAACTCATGGCCCGTCTTAACATGATGGCCTCCCTGCCATCCTCAGTACAACTTAGTGTGCATATTTTATTAAGTGTTGACCCATGGTGTACCCTATTTCGAGTGTGTCTGTAACCGTGGACTTGGCTACCGATAGATTAAAAACACTCTTCAGACGTTAGTACACTGTACCCACACTACGGAACCCATGGTCTCGCACTCCCATTCGGGTGGACCAACAACGTTCCGACGAAACCATTTCATTATCATGACACTCTCCCGGCCCTTCTGACTCAGACCCCAACGGGCTAGTCCTGGGTGGCCCTGTGTCTACCTCCAGACACCTCGACCACCGTCGTGGCCACGATCCACTTTGGGACCCGGTACCAAAACTTAACTTAAAAACGGGCTCACAAGGTTATGCTTGCCTACTGGGCCAGGGTACAGCACGCCCATAAACTTCCCTAAATGGAGGCACCGACCAGAGGCACGACAATGAAACGCATTAAGGCCGTCCCATACCGGCAAATGTGGTTGCACTGGGAAAGACTCGTTTCGGTGGCACCATGACCCGGTCAACAACATATTCAAGTTGAGTTATTAATCAGGTTCAACTTAATGTGAAAATAACCGGTGTCATAATGCCATACTATGCATCACTTAACATATGCATCACATAACCATGCAAATAACTGCATCAACCACGCTCCTACGGAGCCATCATCAACTCATGCTACTATTCTGGTTTAAATCACACCTTACTTATACCAGAATCATTTCTAGCATTCTCATCATTTTTCATCATGCAAAATAATAATTAAACTAATCATCAAACTCTATGACCATATCATTTATTCATTACTTGCAACTAAGTTCTCCTTATCTTGCCAACAAAATTCACTTCAAACATTCTAAAGTTCAAGTACTTTAACATAAGAAGCATCTAACAGAATATATTTCTTATATAACTAATTTAAATGCATCAATATTCATAATTTCAAGTATGAAAAATCATAAATATTGAAGTGGCACCATGAAAATGTTACTGTGGCTTGCCTTAGAACTGATGAGGTTCACAAAGCTCCTGGTGATCCTCAAGACAAGCTGGCTCTGCTGAAAATATTCAAAACCACAAAAAGAAAATATCAAGAAACCTTCTGAAAATTGCGAGAAAATCTAGATAGCAAGGAAAAAAATCCCATCTTTTGGGTGCTGATGACTTTTGGACACAGAACACGATGCAAAAAGAATCAATGCATTTGGACTTGTAGATAAAAAGTTATGGCCATTTGAAGTTTCCTGGAATTTAAATGGATTTGAAATAATAAAACAGGGGGGTGACGTCGAAAGCGTAAACTCCCGGGGCGCCACCACTCATACCTCTTCGCACGTATAATGAGTGGCTGACTAGCGGGGCCCGCTAGTTAGGTCGGAGGGAGGGGAGAGGGAAACAGAGGGGGGCAGCACTTCGCCGGAGCTCACGCCGGCGGTGAGGCTTCTTGGAGGCAAACGAGAGGGAGGGATCGACGGAGAATATGATTGCGCACCTGCCCGTACCCGTAGCATAGCTAACGCTGGCCGGACGGCGTCGGATTTGACCTCTCCAACGGCGGCAGAGGGCGGAGGTTGCCAGAGTTGAAGAAGGCGGCGGCTTGGGGCGGCTCCAAGGGCTCTAGCTAGGTGGTTTGGCTTCACGGAGGAGAGGCAGAGGCCCTGGCGGGGTCGCCTTGGCTTGGGAGGGGCCGGAGCTGTGGGAACGATCCGGAGGGGATCGCCGGCGAGCTCGGCTCCGGGATGGCAGCCTGCGGCCTGCCTGACCGGGCTGCGGCTTCTACTGGCTCTAGGAGGGAGTGGGAGTGGCTGAGGTGCTCCAAGAGGCTGTGGAGGGGCTTCTTTTATAGGCGGGACGGCAAGGAGGGATCCGGCTCCGCCGGAGGACACCTGTCCCCGGAGCCCGGCGATGAACGCTGCCAGAGAGCGATGGAGAAGGCGATGGAGGTCACGCAGGCACTATACATGGGCGCGGACGAGCACAAGAGCGAGGGGGAAAGAGACGAACACAATGCGCATGCACTGTGCCGTTGGCCGGACCGTGCCCGTCTCGCTGCGGCGAGCTCCGGCATCGGCGAGCGGCAGGGGGGAGTTATGAAGGTGGAGACAAGGATGGTGGCGAGGGATGGCATGCTCTGGCCGGCCGACCAGCGAGCACGAGCTCAACAGAGGAGCTGGCAACACGTAGAGCACGTGTATTGCATGTCAGCACGCTCGGACGAACGTGGTCACGGCGTGGACCATGACATGAGACCACCCTACGCGCTAACAAAGATGTCTGGTGTGTAGTACTAAGTAAACTGAGATGTTACCATGGCTTGGTTAGGTTCCAGGTGCAGTAGAAGTAAAATGGTGCTACTGACAAGTTACTGGACAGTAACTTTGGAGAGTTACTGTGGTCAAACTACTGGGATTCAAGGGCTGAGCTTTGGGGTTTTACTATCCCTTACTAAGTTAAATAAGCACAGGGAAAACCAGCTACAATGGAGCTAGTAGAAAGGTAGTTGTTGAAGAAACTACCATTTCAGCCCAGAAGTGACTTTATTTTTTGTAGCCAAAATCTTCCAAAGAGTGGTGAAATATTTTTTCTCAGAAAGGTGCCCTAGGGTCCAAAGAATAATTGGGATTTTTCTCAGGATTTTTGGGGCAAGAAAAATTAGGGTTTCTTTGGAGCTCAATGAGTTAGCTAGGGTTTGGGAGGCCAAAATGAATATTTTTCATTTAAGAAAAATATTCCAAGCAATATTGTTGGGTTGGCCAAGGGTGAAATGATGGTTGTGAGGAGGAGAGGGAACACTTGGGTGAAAATCAAGGGGTACCCAAGTGGTTAAGTCCAAATGAAATGATCCAAAACTCCAAATCCAAAATCAACTCAACTGAAAATCAAGCAAAGGAAAGAGGGCAAAAACTAGGCTGTCACAAACCTCCCCCACTTAGAATGAATATCGTCCTCGAGATTCGGTTGCTTGGGAAAACCATTCTGGATAACATGCCCTTAGAAATTCTTCTGATTCCCAGGTTGATTCTGACTCGGTATGATGCATCCATTGGACCTTGTAAAACTTTCGTGATTTACTGCGAGTGACCCTTTCCATCTGATCCAAAATTTTCACTGGCCTCTCTTCGTAGGTCAAGTCCTTTGCCAGCTCTATCTCTGCCAAATCGGTCTTTTTCCCGGGTGGTGAGATGCACCGTCGCAGTTGTGAAACGTGGAACACGTTGTGTACGTCTGACAGCTCAGGGGGCAACTCCAACTGATATGTCACAGTATCTACTCGCGTCATAACGGGAAATGGACCAATAAACCTGGGTGCCAATTTTCCACGGGTTTGAAACCTTTTGATCCCTTTCATAGGCGTGACTCGAAGGTAGACATGTTCTCCGGGTTCAAAACTGATCTGTCAGTGCTTTGCATCGTAATAACATTTCTGTCGCGATTTGGCCAATTGCAATCTGTCTCGGATCTCCTTGACTTGCTTTTCAGCTTCCAGCATGAGATTTGTTCCGAAAATACGGCTATCTCCGGTTTGAGACCAATTTAATGGAGTGCGGCACTTACGGCCATACAAAGCTTCATATGCTGACATCTTTAAACTGGTCTGGAACACGTTGTTATACGAGAACTCGGCGTACGGCAAACAATCTTCCCATTGGGGTCCTTGGGCCAAAACACAGGCTTAGAGCATATCTTTGAGGATCTGATTTACTCTTTCTGTCTGCCCATCCGTCTGAGGATGATAAGCGGTACTGTATTTCAATTCCGTTCTGAGGGCCTGATGGAGACGGGACCAAAAAGAAGAGGTGAAAAGCGAACCTCGGTCAGAAGTGATGGTTCGGGAACTCCATGCAAACTCACAATTCTGGATACATACAGTCGTGCAAGCTCATCTGCTCGTTATGAGGTTTTGATTGGGAGGAAGTGGGCCACCTTGGTTAATGTATCCACTATGACCCAGATCGCATTATTGCCCCGTCAGGTCCTAGGTAGTCCTGTGATGAAATCAATACAGACATCGTCCCATTTCCATTGTGACACGGGCAGCGGTTGGAGAAGTCCGGCCGGTTTCTGATGTTCTGCCTTTACTTTGTTGCATATGTCGCAACAGGCCATGAAATAAGCAATGTTTTTCTTCATTCCATGCCACCATAATATTTGTCGAAGGTCTTCATACATTTTCGTACCTCCAGGGTGGATTGAATACGAGGATTCGTGGGATTCTGACAAAATTTTCTGCTTCAGATCAGCTTGATTAGGCACACAAATCCTTCCCCTGAATCGGAGGGTACCGCACTGATCCTTTCGAGAAATCGGAAAACTTGATACGTTTCTGCAGATCGGCATCGCCTGATTGTGCTTTGCGGATTTCTTCCTCAAGAGTAGGGGTAACCTTAAGAATATTGGCAAGGCCAGCCTCAACTATGACCAAGTTGAGCTGAGCCATCTCCTCTTTAAGTTCAGAAGGCAAAGATTCCGACATGGCGTTTAAACTGACGGGCTTTCGATTGAGTGCATCGGCAACCACGTTGGCCTTACCCGGATGATAATTTATTCCATGGTCATAATCCTTGACCAACTCAAGCCATCTTCGTTGACGGAGATTTAAATCCGGCTGAGGAAATATATATTTGAGACTTTTGTGATCGGTCAAAATTTGACACCTTTTTCTGATGAGGTACTGTCTCCAAATTTTTAAAGCATGAACTATCGCGGCCAATTCCAAATCATGAGTGGGGTAATTTCCTTCACGGGGTCATAGCTGCCGTGAGGCATAAGCTACTACCTTGCCATCTTGCATAAGTACGCATCCTAGTCCTTGCCGGGAAGCGTCGCAGTATACGTCAAAACTGTGATAAATATCAGGAAGTGTTAATACTCGCGCAGTTGTCAAGCGTTTCTTTAACTCGGTGAAACTTTTCTCACAGTCCGAAGTCCATTCAAACTTCTTATCCTTTTTGAGCAGCTCTGTCATGGGTTTAGCAATCTTGGAAAAATCTTCAATGAACCGGCGGTAATATCTGGCTAATCCAAGAAAACTCTGGATCCGAGATACGGTGGCGGGTGGTAACCAGTCGAGCACATCTTTCACCTTGCTTGGGTCCACGGCTATACCTTCAGCGAATAGCACATGCCCAAGGAATCCAACTTGTTTGAGCCAAAATTCGCATTTACTGAATTTGGCGTATAACTGGTGCTCACAGAGTCGTTGTAACACTGTGCGGAGGTGTACCTTATGCTCTTCTTCATTTCTTGAGTAAATAAGTATATCATCGATGAAGACGACCACGAACTTATCGAGGAAATCCATGAATATTTTATTCATCATGTGCATGAAGAAGGCGGGGGCGTTGGTGAGGCCCAAGGACATGACGGTATATTCATAGAGACCGTAGCGAGTGGTGAACGCAGTCTTGGGAATATCCTCCTTTTTAATTTTGAGCTGGTAATATCTAGTCCGCAAATCAATCTTTGAGAATACCTTGGCTCCACTGAGCTGATCAAACAAATCATCTATTCTTGGCAGAGGGTATTTGTTTTTGATCGTAACGTCATTCAACTGTCGGTAGTCCACACACATACGAAGGCTGCCATCTTTCTTGTCCACAAAAATAGCAGGTGATCCCCATGGCGAGGAACTAGGGAGGATATACCCTTTTTGGAGCATTTCATCAAGTTGTTTCTTTAGCTCCACTAAATCGGACGACGATATTTGATGATATTTCTTGTGTATTGGTGTGGTTCCGTGCACAAGTTCTATTGCAAACTCAAGCTCTCGATCAGGTGGCATGCCTGGCAGTTCTTCTGGGAATACATCAGGAAACTCACTAACCACCGGAATTAATTCCATTTCTGCTATTGCGGTAAAAACCATTTCCTTGGAGGGTATGCTCCTACGATCAATAGTTTGTCCATCTTGGCCGGTCAAGTTGACTTCTCGGGTCGCACAATTTATGCATACTTGGTACTGAGTCAGCCAATTCATACCCAAGATAACATCCAATTTATCAGACTCAATAAGTATCAAAGACGTTGGGAAACGGATTCCGTTGATACTGACTTCCAGATTGAGGCAGACTAGATTACTTCGAATAAGAGATCCCACGGTTTGTACCAGCATATTCTTGCCCAAAAGCTAACAAGGAAATTTGTTTTGGGCAACAAAACTCCGAGAAATAAAAGAGTGGGAAGCCCCAGAGTCAAATAAAATTACTGCAGGTATGTTATTAACAGGGAACATACCAATGACGACTTTGGGATTTTCTTGGGCTTCGTCGGCTGAAATGTGATGAACATATCCCGTGACGTCGTGCTGACTTGGACCGGCTTCCAAATAATGGATTTGAGGCTTGAACGTAGCATTGGTCCGGTTGTTCTTGGGACACTATTTGGCATAATGTCCGGTTTTTCCGCAACTGTAACAGGAATTGTTGCGAAGGCGATTCTCCAGAATTGGGTTGAGCACGTCATTCTTGACTTGGGTGGTGGACTTGTTAACATTTTGTTGCCAATTAGGCCGGCATGCCACCGGAGTTGGCTGCGAGGTACGAACCTTCTACACTGGTTGCATTTCCTTCTTGGGCTCAAACTTGCGCTTGTGATCGTTATGGGAAGACTTATTATCTGATACAAGCTTGTGTTTCCTTTCAGCAATGAAAGCCTTGTTCACCAGGGTTTGGAAATCTGGAACATCGAACACACTGAGAGCACAGCAAAGTTGCGGGTTTAATCCACCAAGAAATCGTTCTATCTTCCTTTCTTCAGTGGCCACATCATATTGAGAGTAACGTGACAGGTGATTGAATTTCTGCAAATATTCTCCCACTAACTGACTTCCTTGGAGGAGTGCGAGAAATTCACGCTGCTTAGTCTTCATTATTCCCGCAGGGATGTGATATTTCCGGAATTGCTCCTTGAATCTTGACCAGGTAATTGCTTCATTCTCAGTCCCTATGGCTTTTTCATTTTCCCACCATATAGCAGCAGTGCCTTCCAGATAATGTGTTACAAATGGAACTTTATCCTCTTCATCAGTTCGAGCAACCTCAAGTTTCTTTTCCATAGTTCTCAACCAATTATCTGCATCCAAGGGATCAATGGCCTGACTGAAATTGGGAGGCTTAGTCCTTTGAAAATCAGATAACTTGGAGTGAGGGACAGGCTGATTTCCATTCTGTCCAACCATTGCTTGAATACTTATGAATATTTCCATCAGATCATTGTTTCGTCGTTCCTCGAACATACGCATAATTTGCTCGGTGGAGGGCGGATTTGGCGGTGGAGGCGGTGGTGGAACGTACGGCTCGGGTGATTGTCCTACCTGTTGTGCGGAACGCCGAATAGGAGAACCCTCGCGAACGTTGCTACTGCAGCCTCCCCGCGTCATCCTAATATGATTTTTTCTAAGTCAACGCAACCGAGATGAGAAGCATTCAACATAAACTGGGGAGAAGCCAGCAACAGAATCCAACAGAAACCGAAAAAGCGAAAAAGATATGGCGAATAAAATAAAGTCCAACATAATTAGACATATACTCATACATGAAAGATAACAACATGCCAGGTCCAACTACCCTCATACATGAAACGAAACGTCATGACTCGTATGACTACATCCATACTCCATCCCGACGACTGAGAATACTCAGAAACTCTACTGCTCTGCTGGTGCTGCGGGGTCCTCTCCTGAACCGGACTCGGATCCAGAACTGACGAGGTTAACGGAGACCTCCGGGTTAAAAGTGACATGATGACGCTGCCTCGAAGGCTCTCCCTCTGGGGCAGGTGGAGGGTGGATCATCGGGGCTGCAGGAGTGGCGAGGAGTGAAACCCACTCAGCAGGAGCACTAAGTGGACTCACAGTAGCGGTGCCCGAGCTACTCGGAGGAGTAACCAGAGAAACAGGGGATCTAGAACTGGTAGGAACATAGGGAGTAAATCCTACAGATGGAGAAGTAGAGGCTCAGCGAGTAGAGACTAAAGTAGAGTCTAAAGAAGTGCAGGCACGACTCAGCTCACGAGCCAGCTCGTAGATCAGAAGATAGCTAGCAGTGATGTAGCAAGAAAGGTGGCTAGCTATACTATCAGACTCCGGATCAATGATAGGGAAATAGACACGACCATTATCGTGGAGAGAAGGGTAGTGATGGAAACCTAGGTGGTTCTGCATCCGGACCTCGTTGTAGTGGAGCTCAACAACTACCTCGAATGCAGCAAACTAGACAGCCTGAGAAGCGGTAGAAGCGTAGCCGCTCCGAGAGGTGCGAGTGTAAGAGCTGGAATCGGAACTGGTGCACAGAGTAACCACGGCGTGATACTCATACACTGAGTCAGCTAGGCGCTCCCGGTACACACGATAGACTGGATCGTCTCCATGAGGGTATAGCTGACGCCACACGTTACGAAGGAGATGCGGTGACGTGTATGGCATCATCTGCAACTGGCACGGATACAGCACCGGAGCCATCTACACTCACAACCATTAGCAGGTTAGCATAGAAAAATAAAATCAGTGCATGCAATGCAACAACCATCTACAATTATTACCGGCACTCAGCTACAACTCGTATCTAGCATCCAGTTAACTTAGCTTAGTCTAGCGTGGCCTACAGTCAGAGCGGCTCTGATACCAAGTGTTGTGGCACTCCGGCTCAGAGCGACCGGTTTACCTTGCATTGCCAGCCCAGAGACCTTGTCTTCTGGCAACACACAACAAGATGGTACAGAAAAACAACCGCTTTATTCATGCTAGCGGAGCATAGTTTATATTACAACAGTTAGTGAGGCCAAGCGACACACACGGTGCGGCCGAACAATATGTACATTATTTAGTGAACATAAAGGGGCCTCGATCATGACAACTACTCGGCAACGGAACAATGTCGTAGCGGGACTCCATAGCACAGGGACACTGATGTGGACACGGTCTAGACTCGGACAGCACTCCTTTCCAATGAGACATTCCTGAAATCTAGCATGACACGCCAGGTCAGTACATTGAATGTACTTGCAAGCTCACAATAAGCATTAACATAATGACAGACAATATCATGATATTTAACCATTAAAGCAACAATGCAACCATATATCCAACATGCTGTGACTATGTTCAACTGGTACTCATTCCTCAGACTTGCTTACCAGACATGATCAATACCAGACCACAAACATCATAATTCCAAAAAAACACTCGTGATCCTTACGGCGATCACAACCCGACCAACTCGTGGCCCGTGATCCTTACGGCGATCACAACCCGACCAACTCGTGGCCCATGATCCTTACGGCGATCACAACCCGACCAAATCATGGCCCGTATTAACACGATGGCCTCCCTGCCATCCTCAGTACAACTTAGTGTGCATATTTTATTAAGTGTTGACCCATGGTGTACCCTACTTTCGAGCGTGTCCGTAACCGTGGATGTCGGTGTCAAAACCGGCGGATCTCGGGTAGGGGGTCCCGGACTATGCGTCTAGGCGGATGGTAACAGGAGACAAGGGACACGATGTTTTTACCAAGGTTCGGGCCCTCTCGATGGAGGTAAAACCCTACTCCTGCTTGATTAATATTGATGATATAGGTAGTACAAGAGTAGATCTACCACGAGATCAGAGAGGCTAAACCCTAGAAGCTAGCCTATGGTATGATTGTTGTTCGTCCTACGGACTAAAACTCTCCGGTTTATATAGACACCGGAGAGGGCTAGGGTTACACAGAGTCGGTTACAATGGGAGGAGATCTTCATATCATATCGCCAAGCTTGCCTTCCACGCCAAGGAAAGTCCCATCCGGACACGGGACAGAGTCTTCAATCTTGTATCTTCATAGTCCGGGAGTCCGGCCAAAGGTCTTAGTCCGGCCATCTGGACACCCCCTAATCGAGGACTCCCTTAGTAGCCCCTGAACCAGGCTTCAATGACGACGAGTCCGGCGCGCAAGTTGTCTTCGGCATTGCAAGGTGGGTTCCTCCTCCGAATACTTCATAGAAGATGTTGAACGCCAGGATAGTCCGGCTCTGCAAAATAAGTTTCACATTCCACCGTAGAGAGAATAATATTTGCACCAATCAGATCTGCTGGCGTATTCCGTAGCGTGACGTCACGTCCAGGCCTTCATTCGAATCGTTTTACTGTTTCACCTCAGCGCGTTTAGCGAGGTGGTTTCCTCGGCACGTCGTGTCAAAGCAGAGATCGTGTCCCCTTATTCCGGGATTCTCATCAATACGGGCATGGGTAACCCAACCGCGCCATTAACCACGGCGCTTGGGAGATAAGCGAGTTTTACTAGGCTAGTGGGGGCTCGTGGTTTCGGCCGCCCATATAAGGGGATAAGGATCCGCCCTTTCCATTCACGCCTCCTTCCTCCCTTGCTTGTCCATCCGCGCACTCGAGCTCTAGCGCCCAAGTCTGCACTTTCCACCTCGACCCTTCTCCAATCATGTCCGGAGCGGGAGGTAGATGGATGGCCTCCTCCGTCACGGAGGGGAAAATAAAAAAACTAAGGAAGGCCGGATACTTGTCTGACGACATCGCGCACCGGCTTCCAGACAGGGGGCAACTCATCCCCACCCCCGGGCCCCATGAGAGGGTCGTGTTCCTTTCCCATTTCCTCCGCGGACTGGGCTTTGCTCTTCACCCGTTCGTCCGGGGGCTCATGTTCTACTACGGCCTGGACTTCCATGATCTGGCCCCGAACTTCATCCTCAACATCTCGGCGTTTATCGTCGCGTGCGAGGCCTTCCTCCGCATCCAGCCTCACTTTGGCCTATGGCTGAAGATCTTCAGCGTCAAGCCGAAGGTTGTGAGAGGCTGACAAGCAGAGTGCGGAGGAGCCATGGCAGGCAAGATGGCCAACGTCACATGGCTCGAGGGCGCCTTCATGGAAACCATCAAAGGGTGGCAGTCGGGGTGGTTCTATATCACCGAGCCACGTGACCCTGAATGGGCAGCGGCCCCTGAATTTCGATCTGGCATCCCAACACGGTTCACATCTTGGAAAGAGACGGGCCTGCTGTGGTGTAATTCGAAAGAGGTGACCGGACTCCAAACCTGCATCCGAGACCTGGTGACCAAGAAGGTCAAGCTTGTCAACGTAGTCCAGGTCATGCTCTTCCGCCAGATCCTCCTGTGTCAACGACGGGACTTCAATATGTGGGAGTTCGACCCGGCCCAGCACCAGACTCTGTCCTGGCTCTTCGAAACAAAGCACGAGGATGCCTGGAAGGTGCTTTTCAAGAGCTCCGAGGTCTCCCATCCCATCCCCGAGAATCGCGGATTCTGCGCCAAGCGCCAAGCCTCCGAAGTAAGCTTACTTTCAGTCCTTTACGGGACACTCGAATTTCATAGTTTGACTCTACGTAGGATCTAAACTCCTGTTCCTTTGACAAGACTGGAAGAGGACATCCGGACAGTTTGACTGTCCGGCCCCTTTGCCCGAAGGCCCAGCAGACGCACACTTGGCGAAACTACTGGTTCCGGCACCTGACGTGGTGCCGGAGAAGAAGGCCAAGAAGAAGGCCACGGGGACCCGAAAGAGTTCCCGGCGCCTGGTGGTGTCGGATTCATCGCCCGACGACCCCAAAGCACCCTCCGCCTCCGAGTACGAGGAGGAGGAAGAGGAAGAAGAAGAAGAAGAAGAAGAAGAAGAAGAAGAAGAAGAAGAAGAAGAAGCCTCTCGCCCTCCCATGAGGGGAGGAAAGAAAAGGAAGACCGCCCCGACTGGGGAGGCCGGGGGGTCCAAGAAGGGGAGAACCCTTCTGCCGGACTTCGCCTCCGATGCCGAAGACGGTGGGGAGGAATGGCCATCCAGGGTCAAGCCCTTGGCAAAATCGTAAGTATCCGGATACCAGAATAACTTACGGCGCTCCTCTGATGTATGGTTCCTTCTAATGCTGAATTCAATTATGTAGTCCACCACGGGATTAGCTCGGTGATTCGTCGAGTGGCTCCTTGGACTCGTCGGATGTGAACAGCGCTTCGCTCCCGACGGCCTCCTCCCCTCTCCCCACAGACAATGTAGAGGTGGAGTCCCGAAAGGGGCTAAACCAGGAGGAGGTGGTCCTGGAGGCGCCACAAGGCGACCTCCCGGACTCCAGGCCCAAAGGGGGTAAAACCCCGGAGGGATCTAAGCCCGGCCCTGGGCCGGACACCGCTCCGGAACCACCAACGGTTACAGAGTCCGGCAGGCGGCGCCTTTGTAAGAAAGGCGCGCCTATGATGCCGACAGCCTCCGTCCAACCGGAGACGCCGGACAATTTGCTGGAGGCGCTTAACGGCGCCTCCATCGACGAGGAGCATCGCACTGGTATGAGTGCGGTGATTCAGAAGGTTCAGTCCGCCAAGAGCGGGCTGACAGAAGCCTGTACAAGCCTGTTAACAGGCTTTGAGGTATGTGTTCAAAAACATATAAAAATGTTACCGCATAGACAGTAGCCCCTGATGCTTAGTTTGGCGTTCGGAAAGAAAAGCCGAGCTGAGGATCTAAAAAGATATACGCAGGAGTCTAATAGAAATGTGTCAATATGGAAATGTAGGCTACGCTGCTGACCTCTGCCGCACTGACTGCGGAGGTCAATGCATTGAAGGAAAGCCTCGAGCGGTCCGAGAGCGATCTCGGCCATGCCAAGAAGCAGCTTGAGGATAAAGAGGGTACGTAGTACCGCATGTAAATGTATATAGAAATACTTGGTTGCAAATCATGACAGGACCAACGTAAATGTTGCAGGAGCCACGACCGAGGTAGCGACCCTGAAGGAGGCGGTCTCCAAGGCCGAAAGCAATGCGGCCTTGGAGCGCACCGAGCGAGAGAAGCAGGAGGCGCGGGTGGCGGAGGTGCAGCAAGAGCTCCAGGCTCTCATGGAAAAACACGAGAGTTTGGAGCGTGACTCGAAGACTCGAGAGTCCGAGCTTGCCTTGGCTCTTGAGAGTGCCAAGACCGCTAAGGCCGAAGCCCAGAAGGCCCTTCAGGAGATCGAGGCGATGAAGAAGATAGCGGCGGGTAAGGCATTCTTTATGCAAAGCAAGAATATAAAAGTAAATTATCTGTTACTTACCCGAATACGGAGCTCTCCAGGAGCGTTCGCCGATCTGCCCCGTAGTGTGTCTGATGCTGCCGCATTCTACCGAGCCGAAGAGGGAAGCTCGATGGAGAAGGTGTTCTGGTCTCAGTATGCTGAGGCCGGACATCCGGTGCCCCTAAGCGACCAGCTGAAGCAGCTGGTCGAGCTCCACAAGGTGGCCGAACAAGCCATGAAGGGCCTCGTAGTTCGGCTATGGCCTGGGGAAGCCATGCCTGGGAACTACTTCGGTCTGGTGCGGCGGCTGGTGGACGCTTGTCCGTGCATTGAGGTCATCAAGCGCTCCGTCTGCACTGAAGGTGCCCGTCGGGCCCTTGCCCGTGCTAAAGTGCACTGGGGCAAGATGGACACTGAGAAGCTTTTGACGGATGCGCCACCGCCGGGCAAGGAGTACCACACGCCCGAGATGTATTATAAGGGCGTCCTTAAGGGTGCCCGCCGTATAGCGGATGAGTGCTCGAAAGATGTAATTTTTTAGTAGACTCGCATTGGTTATCCTGTATGCTGGAAACTTTGTTCATGTGCGTTAAGAAACACTTGTTAATTTAAAATATTACCTTCTGTGCGGCCTTTATGAAATCTGAGAGATGCAAGTCGTCGGCTTCGACCCCCATGCCACGAGTGCTGGGGTGTTCGGGATAAACCTGAGCGCTCTTGTTCCCATTCTTGGGTCCATCTAGGGAGGCGCTCAGCACAACGAACCAGGCCGTCGGACTTATGATGCTTTATCACTCTCACTTAGCCATAGAATTCTATAATTTTAAATTTCGGCGAAGCCCCTAGTATTCGGAAGACCGAGTTCGGGGCGCTATCCACGCCTAGGCCGGATAAGTCCGGTTCCTCGCTCTAAGCGGCATAAGTCTTTAAGGACTCGTAAAACCTCGCGAACAGCGATCGGTCTCTCGCACTATCATGAGGTCAGTTTTAGCTTTCTCTACTGAGGTGTTAACCCAGCTCAACTGGGGCACAATCGCAGTAGTTCTCCCAGCGCTACCTTAGCCAACATTGCGGACCATAAGGTACCAAAACATGGGAGCCGGGCAAACCCAACTATTGACCAAAGACATGATTCGGAGCCAATGCATATAGTGCTATAAGTTCGGGGTGCCGCACTCATGAGAGTGTTTGGTCTTCTCACACCATGTTATGGGTGTTTTAAGCCCCTGGTGTATTGTCCGTACCAAAGTGTACGGTTGCAGAATGTCATGACTGAACATATTTGTATATAAAAAATAGACAAGTACAATAATAGATAAGAGCTATGTATTGTTTATTAAAAAGGGGCTGCTGCGAAAGCAGAATACAAGGAGTGTGATAAGCAAGAGATGGGATTATTTGACATGTTCCCCTCCAGGGGCAAGCTGCGGGATTTTAAGTAAACATGTATTAAGCTCGTTATAGAGACCACCTGGATGTTTGACGTGGCTTGTCCTCTCCCTGGCTGTTGCATCGTGTGTTCGGCGAGTGTGTTGTCGGACAGGCCTTCCGAATAGTTGGGTCCTGAAAGTGTGTAAAAGGAAAACGGCGAAATAGGGAGCCCCTTAGTGCGTTTGAGCCGCATTCTGGGCGTGCCGTAGTTGTGCCCCTCCCCTTATGCCCATGGTATCTCTAAGGCGTAATTATGTACGCGTGGTACCAATATCACCATTTGGCGAGGGCTGGGGTTGGGGCCGCACTGCTATCCTTGCTCGGAACGTGTCAGCCGGATTTGTTGTAGGTTACCTCGGGCTCGCTTGACGTTGTCCGGACGTTTGACACCTGGATTGGAGAATTGCCTTGAGAGGCTACTCTGTACTTCCGCCACCAGGGCCGCCGTGTGCTCCTCCGTTCGGAGAGAGCGTTCGGTGTTTCCATTTACCGTGATGACTCCGCGAGGTCCTGGCATCTTGAGCTTGAGATATGCATAGTGCGGCACCGCGTTGAATTTTGTAAATGCGGTTCGTCCGAGCAGGGCGTGATAGCCACTGCGGAATGGGACTATGTCAAAGATTAACTCTTTGCTCCGGAAATTATCCGGGGATCCGAAGACCAGTTCGAGTGTAACCGAGCCTGTATAGCTGGCTTCTACACCTGGTATAACGCCTTTGAAGGTTGTCTTTATGGGTTTAATCCTTGAGGGATCGATGCCCATTTTTCGCACTGTGTCATGATAAAGCAGGTTCAGGCTCCTGCCGCCGTCCATTAGGACTCTGGTGAGGTGAAATCCGTCGATAATTGGGTCTAGGACCAATGCAGCGAATCTGTCATGACGGATGCTAGTGGGGTGGTCTCTTCGATCGAAAGTGATCGGGCAGGAGGACCATGGGTTGAACTTTGGGGCGACTGGCTCCAACGCATAGACGTCCTTGAGAGCATGCTTCCGCTCCCTTTTGGGGATGTGGGTTGCGTATATCATGTTCACCGTCTGAACTTGTGGGGGGAATCCCTTCTGTCCTCTGTTGTTCGGCGGCCGGGGCTCCTCCTCGTCATCACTATGTAGCCCCTTGTCTCTGGTTTCGGCACTTAACTTGCCTGCCTGCTTGAACACCCAACAATCCCTGTTGGTGTGGTTGGCTGGCTGTTCGGGGGTGTCGTGTATCTGGCACGAGCGATCGAGTATCCGGTCTAAGCTGGATGGGCCCGGAGGGTTTCTTTTGAATGGCTTCTTCCGCTGACCGGGTTTAGAGCCTCTGAATCCGGCATTGACTGCCGTATCATCAGTATTGTCGCCGTTAATGCGGCGCTTATGCTTGTTGTGACGTGACCTGCCATTGTTGTCCTTGGTGTCCGAATTGTCAGGGCTCTTGGTTATGTTATTGCTACGAGCTAGCCAGCTGTCCTCTCCCGCACAAAAGCGGGTCATGAGTGTCGTGAGGGCTGCCATAGATTTCGGCTTTTCCTGTCCTAGGTTCCGGGCAAGCCATTCGCCTCGGATGTTGTGCCTGAAGGCTGCAAGGGCCTCGGCTTCCGGACAGTCGACTATTTGATTTTTCTTGGTTAGGAACCGTGTCCAGAATTGTCTGGCTGATTCCTCTGGCTGCTGGATTATGTGTCTTAGGTCATCGGCGTCTGGTGGTCGCACATAAGTGCCCTGGAAGTTGTCAAGGAATGCGGATTCCAGGTCCTCCCAACAACTAATTGACTGTGCTGGCAGGCTGTTGAGCCAATGTCGAGCTGGTCCTTTAAGCTTGAGCGGGAGGTATTTGATGGCGTGTAGATCATCGCCACGGGCCATGTGGATATGAAGGAGATAATCCTTGATCCATACCGCAGGATCTGTTGTGCCATCGTATGATTCGATGTTTACGGGTTTAAAACCCTCAGGGATTTGATGATCCATTACTTTGTCTGTGAAGCATAGTGGGTGTGCGGCGCCCCTGTACTGGGCTATATCGCGATGCAGCTCGGATGAGCTTGGTCTGTTGTATTCGGCCGGGCCGTACTTATCATGTCCGGCGTGACGGCTAGCGTCACGTGAAGCGGGGCGCATATGCGATCCGTAGATCGATCTTGTTTGCCTTGCCTTATTCTCCAATATGTCTCGCAGGTCTGTTGCGTCTCCCCGTACTCTTGTATGTTTTGAGCGGTGCCGGGGTGCGGCTTGGGTCGAGGGCCTAAAGGCCTCTCTATCGCGGCCACGGGGTGGCCGATCGGGCGCATCGTACGCTGGTGATGTAGGTTCAGTTGCTTCCTCCTCAAGTTGGGGTAGCAGCCTGCGCTTTGGGTAGCTCTTGGAGGGGCATTCTAGTTTATACTCTTCGGCCGCCAGGACTTTGGTCCATCTGTCGGCTAACAAGTCTTGGTCAGCTCTAAGCTGCTGCTGTTTTTTCTTGAGGCTGCTTGCCGTGGCCACAAGCCTGCGTTTGAAACGCTCTTGTTCGACGGGATCCTCTGGCACGACGAATTCGTCGTCGTCAAGGCTTGCCTCGTCTTCGGAGGGAGGCATATAATTGTCGTCCTCAACCTCTTTGTCGGCCGCTCTCTCATGAGGGTTGGCTCCTTCATCCTCCTGCACTGAATCCTGCTGGAGGGGGTTGTCTTCGGCACTATCCGGCGTGTTGTTATCTCCGGTGCCGGAATCGCCGTTTTTGCTTTGGCGGGACTTAGAGCGGCGCCGCTGACGTCGGCGCTTGGGTTGCTTCTTGGAGGGATCATCCTATGTTTTTTCCTCGCCATCCCCTGCTTTGGGGGTGTCCACCATGTATATGTCATATGACGAGGTGGCTTTCCAGTTCCCTATAGGTGCTGGTTCTTGATCGTCTCCTTCATCGGCGTCCATACCGTCGATGTCTTCGGAGTCAAAGTCGAGCATGTCGGTTAAATCATCGACAGTGGCTATGAAGTGGGTGGTGGGTGGGCCTCGAATTTCTTTGTTGTCCGTATCCCAACCATGCCGACCGTAGTTCGGCCAGGGCTCTCCTGACAAAGAGAGAGACTTTAGTGAATTCAGGATATCGCCAAAGGGCGAGTGCTGAAAGACGTCCGAGGCGGTGAACTCCATGACCGGAGCCCAATCGGGTTCGATCGGAAGAGGTGCGGGATATACGGAGTCCGGCACGGAGTCCGGCACCTTGGAGTTACGGGCCCTGCGAAGGACTAGGCTGGTATTTGGCTCTATCGCCGTAGAGATTGTGGCTTCCGGGGTGGTGTCCAACCGTCCATCCCTGACTAGCGCAGTAGGCTCCGAGCTAATGGTCGGAGCGGATGCCTGAGCGACGCTCTGGGTGTTGTCCGGCGGCAGAGCTAAATCATGCCCATCGTGATAGTGCGGCGTGCTCGGTCGTGGCTTGAATCCGTCGAAGATCAAGTCCCCGCGGATGTCGGCCGTGTAATTGAAGCTTCCAAACCAGACCTGATGGCCAGGGGCGTAGCTTTCGATCTGCTCCAGATGACCAAACGAGTTGGCCCGCACTGCGAAGCCGCCGAATACGAAGATCTATCCGGGGAGAAAGGTCTCACCCTGGACCGCATCGTGATTGACGATCGAAGAAGCCATCGGGCCTAAAGGCGACGACACAGAGGAACTCTCAATGAAAGCACCAATGTCGGTGTCAAAACCGGTGGATCTCGGGTAGGGGGTCCCGGACTGTGCGTCTAGGCGGATGGTAACAGGAGACAAGGGACACGATGTTTTTACCCAGGTTCGGGTCCTCTCGATGGAGGTAAAACCCTACTCCTGCTTGATTAATATTGATGATATAGGTAGTACAAGAGTAGATCTACCACGAGATCAGAGAGGCTAAACCCTAGAAGCTAGCCTATGGTATGATTGTTGTTCGTCCTACGGACTAAAACTCTCCGGTTTATATAGACACCGGAGAGGGCTAGGGTTACACAGAGTCGGTTACAATGGGAGGAGATCTTCATATCGTATCGCCTAGCTTGCCTTCCACGCTAAGGAAAGTCCCATCCAGACACGGGACGGAGTCTTCAATCTTGTATCTTCATAGTCCGGGAGTCCAGCCATCCGGACACCCCCTAATCCAGGACTCCCTCAGTGGACTCGGCTATCGATAGATTAAAAACACTCTGCAGAGGTTAGTACATTGTACCCACACTACAAAACCCATGGCCTCGCACTCCCATTCGGGTGGACCAACAACATCCCGACAAAACCATTTCATTGTCATGACACTCTCCCGGCCCTTCGACTCAGACCCCAACGGGCTAGTCCTGGGTGGCCTCGTGTCTACCTGCAGACACCTCGACCACCTTCGTGGCCACGATCCACTCTGGGACCCGGTACCAAAATTTAATTTAACAACGGGCTCACAAGGTTATGCTTGCCTACCGGGCCAGGGTACAGCACGCCCATAACCTTCCCTAAATAGAGGCACCAACCAGAGGAACGACAATGAAATGCATTAAGGTCATCCCATACCGGCAAATGTGGTTGCACTGGGAAAGACTCGTTTCAGCGGCACCATGACCCAGTCAACAACATATTCAAGTTGAGTTATTAATAAGGTTCAACTTAATGTGAAAATAAGCAGTGTCATAATGCCATACTATGCATCACTTAACATATGCATCACATAACCATGCAAATAACTGCATCAACCACGCTCCTATGGAGCCATCATCAACTCATGCTACTATTCTGGTTAAAATCACACCTTACTTATACCAGAATCATTTCTAGCATTCTCATCATTTTTCATCATCCAAAATAATAATTAAACTAATCATCAAACTCTATGACCATATCATTTATTCATTACTTGCAACTAAGGTCTCCTTATCTTGCCAACAAAATTCACTTCAAACATTCTGAATTTCAAGTATTTTGACATAACAAGCATCTAACAGAATATATTTCTTATATAACTAATTTAAATGCATCAATATTCATAAGTTCAAGTATGAAAAATCATAAATATTGAAGTGGCACCATGAAAATGTTATTGTGGCTTGCCTTAGAACTGATGAGGTTCACAAAGCTCCTAGTGATCCTCAAGACAAGCTGGCTCTGCTGAAAATATTCTAAACCACAAAAAGAAAATATCAAGAAACCTTCTGAAAATTTCCAGAAAATCTAGATAGCAAGGAAAAATCCCATCTTTTGGGTGTTGTTAGACTTTTGGACACAAAACACGATGCATAAAGAATCAATGCATTTGGACTTGCAGATAAAAAGTTATGGGCATTTGAAGTTTCCTGGAATTTAAATGGATTTGAAATAATAAAACAGGGGGGTGACGTCGAAAGCGTAAACTCCCGGGGCGCCACCACTCATACTGCTTTGTGCGCGTATTGAGTGGCTGACTAGCAGGCCCTGCTAGTCAGGCCGGAGGGAGGGGAGAGGGAAACAGAGGGGGCGGCGCTTTGCCGGAGCTCACGCCGGCGGTGAGGCTTCTTGGAGGCAAACGAGAGGGAGGGATCGACGGAGAAAATGATTGTGCACCTGCCCGGACCCGTACCGTAGCTAACGGTGGCCGAACGGCGTCGGATTTGACCTCTCCAGCGGCGATAGAGGGCGAAGGTTGCCGGAGTTGAAGAAGGCGGCGGCTTGGGGCGGTTCTAGGCGCTCCAGCTAGGTGGGTTGGCATCACGGAGGACAGGCGGAGGCCCTGGCGGGGTCGCCTTGGCTTGGGAGGGGCTGGAGCTGCGGGAACGATCCGGAGGGGATTACCGGCTAGCTCGGCTCTGGGATGGCAACCCACAGCCTGCCCGGCCGGGCTGTGGCTTCTACTGGCTCTAGGAGGGAGTGGGAGTGGTTGAGGTGCTCCAAGAGGCTGCGGAGGGGCTGCTTTTATAGCCGGGGCGGCGAGGAGGGCTCGGGCTCCGCCGGAGGACACCTGTCCCCGGTGCCCGGCGACGAACGGTGCCAGAGAGCGATGGAGAAGGCGACGAAGGTCACGCAGGCACTGTACGCGGGCGCGGACGAGCACAAGAGCGAGGGGGAAAGAGACAAACACAGTGCGCGCGCACTATGCCGTTGGCCAGACTGTGCCCATGCTTGCTGTAGCGAGCTCCAGCGTCGACGAGCGGCAGGGGGAGTTATGGAGGTGGAGACGAGGATGGTGGCGAGGTATGGCACGCTCTGGCCGGCCGAGCAGCGAGCACGCGCTCAACAGAGGCGCTAGCGATGCGCAGAGCGGGCGTATTGCATGCCAGCATGCTCGGACGAATGTGGTCACCGCGTGGACCGTGACATCAGGCCACCCTACGCGCTAACAAAGATGTCTGGCGTGTAGTCCTTAGTAAACTGAGATGTTACCATGGCTTGGTTAGGTTCCAGGTGCAGTAGAAGTAAAATGGTCTTGCTGACAAGTTACTAGACAGTAACTTTGGAGAGTTAATGTGGTCAAACTACTGGGATTCAAGGGCTGAGATTTGGGGTTTTACTATCCCTTACTAAGTTAAATAAGCACAGGGAAAACCAGCTACAATGGAGCTAGTAAAAAGGTAGTTGCTGAAGAAACTACCATTTCAGCCCAGAAGTGACTTTATTTTCTGTAGCCAAAATATCCAAAGAGTGGTGAAATATTTTTGCTCAGAAAGGTGCCCTAGGGTCCAAAGAATAATTGGGATTTTTCTCAGGATTTTTGGGGCAAGAAAAATTAGGGTTGCTTTGGAGCTCAATGAGTTAGCTAGGGTTTTGGAGGCCAAAATGAATATTTTTCATTTAAGAAAAATATTCCAAGCAATATTGTTGGGTTGGCCAGGGGTGAAATGATGGTTGTGAGGAGGAGAGGGAACACTTGGGTGAAAATCAAGGGGTACCCAAGTGGTTAAGTCCAAATGAAATGATCCAAAACTCCAAATCCAAAATCAACTCAACTAAAAATCAAGCAAATTAAAGAGGGCAAAAACCAGGCTATCACAAATAATTTATATAAATATAAAATCCAAATAATTGTCCACGCATAAAAATCAATGGAATTTAAAATCTTGTAATGAAAAAAAATTGAAACTAATTCCTGGTTTTATGTGTTTTAAAAATGTACAGCCCATTTCTGGGCCAACCGAATGAAACTCTCCTCGTCTTAAAAGATCTACAGCCCAGCAAGGCTGATAAAGCAAGTAGGCCTCATTTGGGTATTTCTTTAAAAAATATAGAATTGGGCTAGCCATTTTCAGCAAGAAAAAAACACAACTAGGCTCATGGTGTGGTAAACATAAATAAAACCCTGGTTAGATGGGCCACAGCCCCCGCATAGCCCCGTTGTTACCCTGATCCATTGCTAAAACTAGTATAAATAATAACTACTTGTTCCTCAAAAAAAACATGCGCGACCTGCTGGGTCCCAGGTGTCAGCCACTCGTAGTGTAACTCTCTCGTTTATTGACTACGTTGACAATAGCGTGAGCCCCAGATGTTCAACCATTAGGAGGAACCATTTTTTGGGGCTTGTAATAACGAGGCACTTGCTTGCGTATTGCCATGACGCTGGTGGGTCCTTACTGTCATCCTCTCCACATACAGTCATCTCCTTGTTCCTCTCGGTTGTTTACGATGTTGACAACACAAGAGGGCGGCGCACTGCGCACGGTGAGCGAACCAAGGCGGAGGACGACGGCGATGCCTCGGACAGAACGAACAGGAGTCGTGGAAGATGCGTTGGTCCAGTCGCAGGCGGAGGGGAGTACGAGGGTTGAATGGTTCGGGTGCGGGTGCATGTTGGGGCTGACATCGTCGGAAAATAATAGGACGTGTGGGGGAATAGAGGGAGGGACTGGCCAACGTTGGAGGGTACGGTAGGGCAGCAGAGGCGCAGCCAGCCATGGGAGGACGGTGCTGGCGGAGCCTACGGGGTGATTTGGTTTGGGCGGTGTCACGCCCAATATGCGACCCTATCCAAAAGGAACTCGAAGGTCCCACCAAGGATAGACCCGCATATTGAAACGCTTTTGCAAGGTGCATATCATTACATCAACATTACATAATAGATGGGGATACATACAAGAGGCATACAATGCCACACGAATACAACATTACAATACATAAGAGCATCATCCGGCTACGGATGAAACACAAACAGAAACTCAAACGACGTCCACCCTGCTAGCCCAGGCTGCCGACCTGGAACCTATCCCCTGATCAAAGAAGCAGAAGAAGGACTCAACGCAAGCAAGCATCGCCTTCGTGTCATGATCATCGCATAACATGTACCTGCAACTGTTGTTGTAGTAATCTGTGAGCCACGAGGACTCAGCAATCCCATTACCATGGGTATCAAGACTAGCAAAGCTTAAGGGGAAAGGAAGGGGTAAAGTGGTGAGGCTGCAGCAGCGACTAAGCATATATGGTGGCTAACATACGCAAATAAGAGCTAGAAGAGAGCAAGCGGAACGGTCGTAAAGCTAGCAATGATCAGGAAGTGATCCTGAACTCCTACTTATGTCAAACATAACCCAAAGACCGTGTTCACTTCCCGGACTCCACCGAGAAGAGACCATCACGGCTACAAACGCGGTTGATGCGTTTTAATTCGGATTTGGTGTCAAGTTATCTACAACCGGACATTAGCAAATTCCCATCTGCCTATAACCGCAGGCACGGCTTTCGAAATATTATACCCTGCAGGGGTGTCCCAACTTAGCCCATTACAAGCTCTCGCGATCAACGAAGGATATACCTTCTCCCGGGAAGACCCGATCAGACTCGGAATCCCGGTTTACAAGACATTTCACCAATGGTAAAACAAGACCAGCAAAGCCTCCCGCTATGCCGACAAATCCTGATAGGAGCTGCACATATCTAGTTCTCAGGGCACACCGGATGAGCCAGACGTCGGGTTGGCATAGACCCTGGTTGCCCAGGGGGCGCCGGACATCGCTCGGTTTGGACCAACACTTAGACAAGCATTGGCCCGGGGGGGCTAAAATAAAGATGACCCTCGAGAGGGCGACTCCCAAGGGAAAAGTAGGTGGTGGTGAGGCAAATAGTAAAACCAATGTTGGGCCTTGCTGGAGGAGTTTTATTCAAAGCGAACTGTCAAGGGGGTCCCATAAATCACCCGACCGCGTAAGGAACGCAAAATCCAGGAACATAACACCGGTATGACGGAAACTAGAGCGGCAAGAGTGGAAAAAAATACCAGGCAAAAGGCCGAGTCTTCCACCCTTTACCAAATATATAGATGCATTAATAATATAAGAGATATTGTGATATCCCAACATAATCATGTCCACCATGGAGCAATCTTCAACTTCACCTGCAACTAGCAACGCTATAAGAGGGCTGAGCAAAGCGGTAACATAGCCAAACAACGGTTTGCATAGGAAAGGTGTCAAAGGTTAGAGGCTGACATGGCAATTTGGGATGGCTTGATAAACAGGTGATAGGTAGTGCAGCAAAGCGATAGAACGAAGCAACTAGCATAGCAATGATAGTAGTGAGATCCAGGGTAGCGGTCATCTTGCCTGAAATCCCGCAAGGAAGAAGAATGAGTCCATGAAGAAGACGAACGGATGAAGCCGAACCAAGCGTAGATGAATGAATCCTCACGACCGCAACGAAACGGAACTATCGACAAGAAGCACTCAACATAGTAAACACACCACACATGAACAAGACATGATGCACAACAAGCATGATGCATGACACGGCTACATGAAGCTACTCATGGCAAGGGATCATGCAAACAAGAACAACACATCAAAACAAGTTTAAATGAGGCCGGGAACAACATATAACAAATCCGGTAAGTCCTCATATGCAAATTTAGAAGTTGATCCAGATCTGAATAAACCTTATGTTCAAGTTGTTAAACAGCAAGTTAAGATGCACCAAGACGATCTACACGAGATTCTAGTCAAGTTACATATAAAGATCATTTAGTTCGGAGCTATGGCCTAGAAGATATGAGCAAAACAAGTTAAACATGGCATTGATGCAAAATGCATTCAAACATCAAGCAAACACACCAAAACAAGGATGCAACATGATAATATGAATCTACATGCAATTCTAAGCAAGTTTCATATAGAGCACACTCAAAACGGAGCAACGGTTCAACACACACACATGAAACAAGGTTCAAGGACAAGCTGTCCAAAACAGCAACTAGGCATATTGCAAGCATCAAAACAACATGCTACAGGACCTCAACATGAAAACAAAAGACATGGACATGATGCACAGGTAAAGCATTACAAAACATGAACACTGAGCTATCTCCAGAAATCACTAGAACATCCTCAAACACACATGACAAGATAGCAAATAATAACAATTCAGACTTTGCAGAAAATAACATCAGGTTGCAATGTTTAGAGCTATCAAACAACATGTTACAGGAACTTATAATGGCAAACAAAGGCATGGCATGTTACTACTAAATGCATAGAAAAAAAGTCCCTTACTGACCATAAGCCAAAAAGGATCAGAAGAAATGATGGCACCCATGTAAACATGGCAAGTTATAATACAAATTCAAACATGGCAGAAACAGAATTATGAAGGTATGTTGGTGAGCTTGTGCAACTCACTACAGAGCAATACATGTCATGGCAAGGCAACCAACAGTAATACGACATGATTATGAAGCTAAGCATGGCAAGAGCAAGTCCATAGGTTGCATGGATCACTAGCAACAATCATGGCAACAACTGAACTTAATGTTAACAGGCTGACAGCAACATTATTTAGCAACTTTGGAGCAAGATTACAACAAGTTACAGCAAGCTATAAATGCTACCAAGGGCATGGATGGATAGAGCATGACATGTAGAACAAAACATATTTAGTGAATATCTCCAGATTATGCATAGAATGACTTGTAGCAGCAGGTTTACATAGCATCACGAAATAACAGATTCAGCCTAGCAAAACAGCAACAGCAAGTACACTACTTAACAAGCTCGATTCACTCACCACAAGTCACTGCATGACAAGATAAGCATAGCATCATCAAGAAGACATGTTTGTGAAACAAACCAAGGCAAGAACAAGTTCATAGCATGCAAGGATCAACTACAACAACCTTGGCAAAATTGAATAACATGTAAACAATCTGCCAGGAAACATTTTGTAGCAAAAGTAGAGTACGCAAATGACATGCTAGACTACTCCATAATTGCAACCAAGGGCATGAATGGATAGACAATAACCAAATGTTCAAAACACCCTTACTGAAGTATCTCAAAATATGCATGGATCTCTCTGTAGCATCAAGTTTACATGGCATCAAAATAACAGCAGAACAGGGACTAAAATCAGCAACATTACGAAGCCTAGTTTGCATGCTTGTTCTAGTCACCACAATGATCACAAAAATACATGGCATACACCACAGTAAAGATGGCATGACATAGATCAAAACACATGTAGACATCAACCTCATAGGATGCACACATCAATCATGGCAAAATGACAAAAGAGCAAGTTCTGTTAACAGACAGCAGACAACATTATGAAGCACTCTTGCAACGATGATTTAGGCATCAAGATGAGCTCAAATGAACATGATGCAATGGAACGAAATGATGTACTCATTGAGGCGAACAATTTGACATATTACACGCACAAAACGGAGCTACGGATGCAGAGATACAATGCGATGAACATGGCATGATTATGCAAAATATTTCGGGACGGGCGTTATTCGGGGTCAACCTCGGGCTTGCACGAAAAACGAAGATGGCCGGAGTTCGTCGCCGGAGACGAGGAGGAAGAGGCCGGGGAGGCGCGGGACGACTAGATTCGGCCCTCTCGTGGCCGGATCTGCCCGGGGGCGACAGCGAGGAGGCGCGGGGGCGACGGGGCGGAGCTGGCGGCGCCCGGCGGCGGAGATCCGGAGCGAGGCGGCGACCAGCGGCCGGACTCGAGATCCGCGGCGGCGGCGGGGCAGCTCAAAGAGGAGGCGGCGCCGGTT
>NC_057798.1:474531969-474550738 GCF_018294505.1 Triticum aestivum | reverse complement strand
GGGGTTCGCCGGCGAGGTGCGGCAGGGAGCCGGGCGGAGCTTGGGGCTCGGGGCGTGGCGCACGGGCCTGGGCGGGCCCGACCCAGGCCGCGGCGGGCGCGGGGAGGAGAGAAGAGGCCAACCAGCCACGTGGCGCTGAGGCATTGGGCGCGGGGGTGGCGACGATGATGTGGCGCTCCATGATAGGCTGGAGAGAGGTGGACGCGGCGGTGGACGTGTCCGGCTGCAGAGGCGGACATGTCCGGCGGCGGGGAGGAGTTTGGCTAGGGTTCATCCGCGAATTCGGGGGAGGGGGACTAATATATAGGTAGAGGGAGCTAGGAGAGTCCAAATGAGTAGCGGTTTTCGGCCACGCGATCGTGATCGAACGACCGAGAGCATGGAGGGGAGTTTGCTGGGTTTTGGGCCACTTTGGAAGGGTGTTGGGCTGCAAAGAGAAAGAGGCTTTACGGTTACCCAGTTAACCGTTGGAGTATCAAACGTCCTCCAAATGGCACGAAACTTGACAGGCGGTCTACCGGTGCTATACCAAGGCCGCTTGGCAAACCTCGGGCCATTCCGAGAAGGTTTAATACCCGCACACGAAGAGAGGCAAGAAGGGGACGCCGGATGACATACGAGTGCCGGATCGCAAAACGGACAACGGGGAAAATGGTTGGATGCATGAGACGAACACGTATGCAATGCAATGCACATGATGACATGATAAAATGCAACACGCAAGCAAATGACATGGCAACGACGGCGAA
Source organism: Triticum aestivum (assembly GCF_018294505.1). Classification (NCBI taxonomy): domain Eukaryota; kingdom Viridiplantae; phylum Streptophyta; class Magnoliopsida; order Poales; family Poaceae; genus Triticum; species Triticum aestivum. The sequence continues at coordinate 474,549,989 of NC_057798.1, read as the reverse complement.
TAACTGGCGGACACCTGGCGCATCATATACGGGGCGTTACAACACTCCTCCACTAACAAGAGATCTCGTCCCGAGATCTTAGGACCGAGACGGAAGGGAAAAAGGGATGAGGTGAAGCAAGAACTCAAAAGAAGAAGCAAGGAATCGAGAGCAGTCGAGAAGAAGATTGGAACGACGAGAATGACGAGAATCAAAAGCTCACGGAATCAGATAGACTATGAAAGCACTCCAGTTAGAACGAGATAAGAAACGAATAATACTGAAAGGATTTAGGCAGCACTCTGGCTGAAAACATGGAGGAACAGAACACAAGCTTCACAAGATGGAATGACACTTGACGAGATGAAGAACGCAAAGCCTCCGGAAGAACTGAAAGAATGAAAAGAACTTAGAAGGAAGCGTTGAACGGAGTTGAATATCTTAGAAGAACGAAGAAATGCAAAACTCCACTTCAGAAGAAAATGAAGAATTATTTGCGCTTCAAGACGCGAGAAGAAAAGATACTTGAACTCTTGATGAACTCTTGAAGAATGAATTAAATCATGAAGAACCACCATGAAGAACTCCGGTAACAAAAGGACAATGAGATAGAATTGAAGGATGAAAGAATAAGATGAGCCTTGCGATGATTTAGGTGGGGTTCCGACGAAATGACCAAGGAAATTTGAACTCCGGAAAAGAAAAGATGGAAAACACTTGGAACTAGAATTTATTCATCAAGAACAAACTCGGAAGAAAAGGGATTAATCACTTGGATGAAATAAGAATAAGATTTATTGTATGCCTATCCTTCATCAAATTAAATTGATGACAATGGATTTTTCATACTACTTATTCTTCTTGAAAAGGAGATTAAGGGGAAAATGGCGCAAAACTTGAGAAAGGATAGAACAAAACTTGAGAGAGTCTTCATGAACGACTGGTAGGATTGAAAAGAACGAATGAGATAAAATGATAACCAAGGAAAAGAATCTAAAGGAACCACCGTAAGAATTCGAAAATGACTGATAAAAGAGACTGAATCACCGGGAAGAATTAGAAGAACAAATAAGCTAGAGGGGATTCAGATGCAAAAGAACAAGGAGATCATGAGCTGAATAAAGAATACTTGAACAAAGCGCCGGGATAGTTGAATAACGGTAACTGACATGAGAGGACGAAGAATTCTTATGGAAAGATGGCCTCCGGTGAAAAGAAACGGGAATACAACTTCTGACATACTCCGGATGGTAAGAAAGAATATCTGACAAACTGAAATAATTCGAGAGGATGATATGAAGCTAGAACCACGAATCTTAGGGAGGACGGACAAGGTTGAGAGGGAAAACTCCTTCGATCTTCATATGACGACAAGAAACACCACCAAAATTACTGAGATACTCCGGTAGAATGAAAAGCGAAGAGGTTGAGCTAACAATGAAAAGAATTTGAACGAGATCTTGGAGAAGGCATGTGACTGATGAAATCCATTCTTACGTCACCCTTTGAAAAGAAATGAGAATAACTCTGGGGGAATTAGAAGAGTCAGGTAAGATCCTGGAAAAAGACCTGTGGGTTAGGGCCCACTAGAGAGAAAACACCGTCGGAAAGCATGATGAACAGATAGATGAAGCACTGGAACAATTGAAATATTTGAATGAGGTGACAACCTCGAATTAATTCGAACACAGACGAATCTGCTGAGATGTCTTGAGCACTCCGGAAGGATAGATGTGACACCCCAAAATTTTGGCCTTGTTTTAATGGAATAAAAATTTTGCCAGGATTTAAAACTTTGAATTTTGAGCTCCATTTTGATTTTGTTTAAATCATTTCCTTCCCTGTTATTATGAGCTTTTCCCAGAGAGAAAACTTTTCAAATGTGTTATTGGACTTGATTAACCTCTCAAGAAAAACTTTCCTTTTATCAGTGTAACTAATTAAATAATTTAGTTGCTTGATCATTGTTTTCTTGAAAAGGGTTTTCTAGGTTAAATGGCCATATTTGAACTACAACCATTTGATAAATTCACTTAAAATTCCCACAAAAATTTGTAGATGTCATGTGATGTTTTTAAATCACTTTTATGCTAAAATATATTTCATTCATGAAATATTTTGAGCTCTACACTAAATTTTTCTTCTCTGGTCCAGAGTGCATTTTGCACTACAACCTATTTAAGTATTTCTTTAAAACTTCTACCAAAATTAAGGGAGGTCAGTAGGAGCCTATTATTCCACTTTGTGCAAAAACCTATTTTTGTTCTTTGAAAAATTTGAGTGAATCAACCTCATCCTCATTCTGGACCAACTTGATGGTTTGTACAGCAACCATGTTTTTACTTGCTCTTTAACCCTTGATCATTCCTCCTACTTGTAGTCCCCCACGTTAAACCCTTAAGTCCAGGAGCATGCACCTTTTGGATCATTTTTGGTTCATGAAATAATGTCATTTATTTCCTGTCCAGAATTGAAGTTCTGCTAAACTTACACTAACAAGTTTCTGCTTTCGGCCAAATAGCCTCACCACTCTCTCTTTCATCCACAGAGACACTGATCTGGAGATTTTGGCCACTCCAAGAAATGCCTAAGTGCCCTTGGCATTTTGTCAAACACCTTTCAGGCATGATCAGTTTTGACATGAGTCCTTGTTTGCACTATGGACTTAATCCCCTGGCCAGACCAGCATGTCCAATGGTTTTGCCTTAAACTATAACCCCACCCTTCTAACTTTCTTGTGGTTTGGAGCCCCCTAACATGCCATAGCTTTTCGTCGAGCACGTCCCGTGCGTGCACTGGGCGCGCCCAGAGCGCGCATATTGCAGCCACGCGCCCGAGCCGACACGCTGGCCCCCCTGGCTTTGGCCCACACAGCAGCATCACGCCACGCGCTCCCCTTCTCTCAGCTACGCGCCAAGCCGCCCCTCGCCGCACCCGGCAGGCCAAGCACTAGCCGCCGCCGCCGCCCGACAGCCCTGCCCCGTTCAGCGCCGCCCAAGCCACTCCCGCTCGCCACCTGGCCCCTGGAACAGCGCGTGCTCATCCACAGCCATGTCCGCTAGCGCTCGTCGCCGCCACGATGCCCTGCTGCTACAGAACGTCGGTTCGCCGGAAGCTTATCCACGGCCGCCGCTGAATCGCCTCGACTCGCCTATATAAGGAGCCCCGAGCTCATCTCCGCACGCAGGCAGTCCCAAGCCACCTCCAGAGGACCCCATTGGCAGCCAATCGACCCGGGGAGGCCTCCTTCCTCATCTCCGGCAACCACAGCCGCCGCCACTGCCCCGGCCATTTCGGCACCACCGAGGCCTCTCCCTCTCCGTTCTCTCCACCAAGAACCTCCTCATCCTCCCGTGAACCCTTACCCCTACTCGATTTTGATCGGGAGCCATCGCCGCCACAAAACCACTTTACCACCGAAGCTTCTCTCCGCCGCGGAGCTCGCCGCCGGCGATTTCCTCCACCTCCGACAACCCTACGACTACCGGAGTGACCACCTCGGCCCCCTGAATCCGCTGGTGGCCTAAGCTTTCCGAACGGAGCCACCGTTCGCCCGCGACGATCGCCGGAGCCCCGCTCCACTCGGGCAGAGGAGGGAGACAACGCGCGGCGACTGGTCAAACCTGACCAGTGGGCCAAGCGGGCCCACTGTCAGTGACACCCCGCGCCGGTCCACGTGTTTAAGTGAAGGTGTAATTCTGCCAGTACGTCTTCCCCGCATCGAAAGCGTATTCCCCTCCGAAACGTTTTCTTTTCTGTTTTAATTTAAATAACAAATTTTGACCACATCTTTGACTGGCTATAACTTTTTAAATATAACTCCAAATGAGTTGATTCTTTTTCCTACCTTCCTTAAATTTGGTCTAGTTTATTTTAAGATTTATTTGAAAAAAATTCAAACAACTTTTTGGTTCTGTTTTTGAAATGTGTGTTAATTCAAATATATTTTTAAATAGGATTTTGGGGAGAGAGAAGAAGCTTTCAAAAGTTTTGGAGTGCGCCCTGCCTTTCCACACATTGAAGGCAAGCATTCTGAACCCCGGCATAATATTTTGGTGTGATCATTGATACATTTATAACACCACCGTTTTTTCGAAGGACTTGTTATTTCATGTGATATGATCATATGCATGGGTGCATGTTATTGGTTTCCATGCTGTTGGAAATGGACACACTTGTGATGATAATCACCCTCATGAGCCTTGCATGCATACCGGCAGGGAACCGGGAAAACCTCTGCCTTGGGTAGGTATGAGTTTGTCGCCGGTCACCGTCGGGATGGTTATGTCTGGTATGGCATGGCAAGGTGATATGAGCGGTGACTCTATTGGATGAAATATATATTCGTTATACTAATCATGCAGGGAACACTTAAACCTCCTGAGTCGACCGTAGATCGAGTCTTGTGCCAGTAACCCCCATACTTGTTTCGTACTACCACTCGTCTCTACAGCAAGTAGAGTACGGTTCAGTAAGTTGTCAACATCTTTCTAGCACACACCATATAGAGAGGCCATGGTGGAATATACCGGTTGTAGCTGGTAGGCAGGCCACCTGGTCCGGGGGCATGGGTGTTTCCGGTTGGGACCGAGAGGGGAGGCCACCCCTTAGAGCGCGCGATATAAATTTGATCCCATGCTACGCGAGGTTGTAGCCTCCCCACTTAGAGTTTGCTTAACAGGTGTCGTGGGTGATTCCAGACACGTGTGAGATAAGCTGGTGTGTGCAAGTTAGGTGTGTTTTCAACAAAAAGACCGTAGACGGAATTAGTCCCGATGGACTAAAGAAATCTGTTACTCGTGGGTAAAGAGTACACCCTCTGCAGAGAATAAACCTATTCGAATGGCCGTGTCCATGGTTAAGGATTACAGTCTGGGATGGGTCAGGTGTCGGTCTTAGTGTCGGTCTTCGGAGGTGAAACCGTTAACCAGAAAATGGAATTACTACTCGTGACTTGTGATACCTATGATGATTATTATTATTGTTGACTAACCCGTGATATTATTGTTATTACCGAATATCTCTGGGATGGTTCTACCTCCGGGATATTCACTATGATTGTTTCTTTTAAAGCCCTTTATGTGGCATCGCCCAGACGCCCGACTGTGGCATTTCTTTTAAAGCCCTTTATGTGGCGTCGCCCAGACGCCTGACTGTGGCATTTCTTTTAAAGCCCTTTATGTGGCGTCGCCCAGACGCCCGACTGTGGCATTTCTTTTAAAGCCCTTTATGTGGCGTCGCCCAGACGCCCGACTGTGGCATTTCTTTTAAAGCCCTTTATGTGGCGTCGCCCAGACGCCCGACTGTGGCGTTTCTTTTAAAGCCCTTTATGTGGTGTCGCTCAGACGCCCGACTGTGGTATTTCTTTTAAAGCCCTTTATGTGGCGTCGCTCAGACGCCCGACTGTGGCATTTCTTGTTATTTGTTTCATAAATTTTTATACTACCATGTTATTGCAATTTTATAAATAACTTGCTTGCACGCATCAGAGTTTCATTTATCTTTCATGACTGACGTCATGAGCATAAAAATATTTTTAGCACATCATTGTTATATTATACCTGTGTTCATAATGTTTGCGAGTACATTCAAAGTACTCACTGGCTTGTCCCTGGCTATTGTCTTGGCCAGATTTTGCTTGCACGGAGAGGAGCGACGCGATGCCAGCCCCGGAACCCACTCAATGGAGATAGCAGCCTCGCGAAGATAGGAATTTAACCTGGTCAGCTGTTCCCGTGGGAAATGGAGTCCCATAGACACTGATGTTTCACAAACCGCTTCCGCCATCAACCACTAGAAACCATTTGTTGTACTCACAGGCCAGAATGGTCTTGTACTACATATTTTTGTATTTTGCTTGGAATTTCTGTATCAAGTTGGAGCCTCATCAGCTAACAGTAATCCTGGGGCTGATGAGCACGACGGTCTTTTCTGGAAATTTATTACCCGGAAAACCCAGTCGTGACAGACTTGGTATCAGAGCCAGGCTGACCATTGGCTAATCCTATCTTAGCCAGGTCAATAAACTTAGGCAAACCAACCCACCAGACCTTAACCAAACCCCAGCCAAGCTTCTCGTGCAAGATAGCCACACAGTGACCCCGACAATTTTTGGCAGTCGGTGCCCAACCTATCAACCTAACCTGTTACTCATGCGCCAGTGACCGGCCCCTAAATAATCCTTTCCCGCAAGCGTTCGAAGGAAGATTCCGTCCCCTTTTCCCTATAAAAAGGGGCGCGCTAACACCAAACCAGCACAACACAGCCGCTACCCCAAACCGAGCCATAATGCCTGGACCTATAGTGCACAACGAAACCACAGCAACCAACCTTGGAGGTTTTGTGACCATCCTCGCAAACCTCACCCGTCGTGCCTACGCGTTAGAGGAGCCACCAGAATATGTTGTGTATCAAGGACCCATGAGCGGTGAAGACCGCCAATTCTGGGCCACTCTGCACATTTACGGTAGGAGTCTAGCACCCGAGCGCCCCTACCGGTTCACCGGAAGAACAACATCCTTTGAGCCACAAGCCATCCAGCTAGCCGCTCGAGAGGCTATAGTTCATCTCAGGCACTTGTCGCCCAGAGTTAACTGTCGCTCGTTCCACTACTACCCCAGACGTGAAGGGTATGGTAGACCACCCCAAGTTGCCAATGGAGATCACGAGACGGACCCCGCATTGTTGCACCTAGTGCGCTATGTAGGTGCACTAGAGGCACTGTTCGACCAGATCACTATTGATCTAATCGCAGCTCGTGGAGAGCTGGTTCGTCGAGCCCCGGCAAGAGAAGAAAACGAGCCCAACACCGACAACCCAGTCGTGCTGTTTGGAAAACCAATCGAGACCCCGAGATCTGCCCCAGCCACCGGCCAAGGTGCTGCGATAACCCCAGAAGTGCTTCGACGCATTTTGGGAGCACACTCCAACGGGGTTGTGGCCAACACTCCCCGCGATGGTCATCATCACTACCCCGACCCTGCAATTCCTCCGCCATCTCCGACTAATCCCGGCAGAGAGACACGTGGAGAAGCCTCGACATCCACCAGGCACGCCCGTTTAGACATAAACGAAGTAGACTAAGCAGTATGAGTACCACCAGGTTTCAATGTATCCTCGCTTTGTAATCACGCGACCGTGTATATTAACGCAGCCTGTCGTTGTGCCTCTGTTTTAATAGTAGCTTTGCATAATTGGTCAGCGCATAGTTGCATATTTTTTCCGGGCACAACTACCAAAACCAACCCGGCGGCAACCACAGTAACACGTCTCTTTATGAGATATGTGTATCTCTGACACCGACCCGACCTTTGGAACTAAGCTGGAAATTTTTTTACCTTTCACCACGGTAAAACGATCCGGCTCCATTGCTATATAAGGGCCACCTTGTGACCTTACCCAGCAAGCCTCACTTTGTGCACAACACTCACGCTTTTTCCTGTCATGCCGAACCCCAGCATTCATCTGAGAACCCCAGATGCAACCCCAGGTAGCTTTGTCAAATTATTGTGGGATTTTACCCGCAGTACCATGGGTTCTACCCAGCCACCCCAGTACGAGCTGTTCAAATCAAGGATCACCCATCCACCTCGGAGTATTGGGCAGCAGTACACATTCCTCCTGTAGACCCCAACCAAGATCCAACAGAAGTTTCCTTTATGGGGAAATCTATGCCAACCCCACCCTTGGCCATAGAAGCTGCTGCGAAAGAGGCGATTGCTGGTCTTCGATCCGCAGTACCCTATGCCCACGAACGAGGATATTATTACTTTCCGAGTCGTGCAGCACCCGGAGAAGTAACGTCTTTTCCCGGTGGACGTTTTGAGAGAGACCCAGTTCTGGCCAAACTTATCCAGTACATAATTGCTCAAGAGCATTTAAACCAGCGAGTGATGGATTATCTCCAGAGCCTCATAGATTTAAATCCTCAGATTGCCATCGGCAGACCACTGAGACCCGACACAGAGAGACGCATACATCGACTGGTCAATCCACTGCCTCCGATTGAAGAAGAATGTATCCCTTTACCAGAGACATTTTATCAGGACCCCGCCAAGTTACCATTTTCATTTTAGACGTCACTATTGTATTTGTTCTTTGCAGTATTTATTTATGTGTGTGACTTATGCGTGATACCCTGAGTTTGTACGACGAGTCAATTATTTGGCTTCTGCTAATGTGTGTAGTTTTTGTTGTGGTTTATGCTCCTTTAAATTAACTGTTTTTCCCTCGCAAAATCCTGGAGTGAAACTTCTTTTCCCTGAATTGCTACACCTGCCACTTCACGACATGGATTAATTAATTTCACATAGCACCACGCAGCAGACTCACAACCCTTACCATTCGAACACATACACTGTTTGCAAAACTTTGCAACGGTGTTGCATCCAGCTAATCACCCCCTAACAACAGTTAGCACCTGGCACACCCCATCTACTCCTCATGATCACCACCACCGCGGAGAACCAACACCCGAGCCGCAGCGTCGCGATACTCGTCGAAGATTATCGCGCACAGGAGCACAGAGAGCCCCAGCAGCGTCGCCAGCCCTCCGCATATCAGGATCACAAACCAGTCCGGCATCGCCTCCGCCATTAGAGCCTCGACCGAGCTTCTGTAAGCAGTAATGGAGAAAGAAGGAGGAGGAGAAGTGAGGCCAGGTGTGAGGAAGAAGAGAGAGGCACCCCGGCCGTTTTTATAGCTCGAGCTCGGTGTACGGTGGGCGAAGTCCACCAACGCCACTCGTCGCCGATCGCCGGTGTTCGGAGTCGAATCCGCGAGCAGTGCCGACAGCGCGCTGGCCCGCGAGGTGAGTGCATGCTGCACCAGCAGCTAGCACGCCGCGCACTACCACGGTACGGCCTAGATGTCCTACGCACTAGGCGTCGCCGGTGGAGAAAGCGCGCGGGAGAGAGGAAGAAGAAAGGGCCAGAGGGAGAAGAAGAGGAGACTCACAGTGGACCCCGGGTCCACCTGTCGGCCAGAGAGAGCACTGTGCTCTCGGGTACAACCAGCGTATATCTAAATTTAGGAGTTATCCTAAATTTATATCCAGCATAGAAATCACCCGTTTTTGTCCCGAACCGTAGACTTTTCCGCGCAGCCCCAGTTTTTCACACTGTGGTTTTTCACCACTTATTGCCCTCTCACTGTAGCTACATCTTTATTGCGTAAATTATTTTCTTAACACCGCTTTTAGCAAATCTCGAGGACGAGATTTTTTCTTAAGGGGGTTAGTATTGTGACACCCCAAAATTTTGGCCTTGTTTTAATGGAATAAAATTTTTGCCAGGATTTAAAACTTTGAATTTTGAGCTCCATTTTGATTTTGTTTAAATCATTTCCTTCCCTGTTATTATGAGCTTTTCCCAGAGAGAAAACTTTTCAAATGTGTTATTGGACTTGATTAACCTCTCAAGAAAAACTTTCCTTTTATCAGTGTAACTAATTAAATAATTTAGTTGCTTGATCATTGTTTTCTTGAAAAGGGTTTTCTAGGTTAAATGGCCATATTTGAACTACAACCATTTGATAAATTCACTTAAAATTATCACAAAAATTTGTAGATGTCATGTGATGTTTTTAAATCACTTTTATGCTAAAATATATTTCATTCATGAAATATTTTGAGCTCTACACTAAATTTTTCTTCTCTGGTCCAGAGTGCATTTTGCACTACAACCTATTTAAGTATTTCTTTAAAACTTCTACCAAAATTAAGGGAGGTCAGTAGGAGCCTATTATTCCACTTTGTGCAAAAACCTATTTTTGTTCTTTCAAAAATTTGAGTGAATCAACCTCATCCTCATTCTGGACCAACTTGATGGTTTGTACAGCAACCATGTTTTTACTTGCTCTTTAACCCTTGATCATTCCTCCTACTTGTAGTCCCCCATGTTAAACCCTTAAGTCCAGGAGCATGCACCTTTTGGATCATTTTTGGTTCATGAAATAATGTCATTTATTTCCTGTCTAGAATTTAAGTTCTGCTAAACTTACACTAACAAGTTTCTGCTTTCGGCCAAATAGCCTCACCACTCTCTCTTTCATCCACAGAGACACTGATCTGGAGATTTTGGCCACTCCAAGAAATGCCTAAGTGCCCTTGGCATTTTGTCAAACACCTTTCAGGCATGATCAGTTTTGACATGAGTCCTTGTTTGCACTATGGACTTAATCCCCTGGCCAGACCAGCATGTCCAATGGTTTTGCCTTAAACTATAACCCCACCCTTCTAACTTTCTTGTGGTTTGGAGCCCCCTAACATGCCATAGCTTTTCGTCGAGCACGTCCCGTGCATGCACTGGGCGCGCCCAGAGCGCGCATATTGCAGCCACGCGCCCGAGCCGACACGCTGGCCCCCCTGGCTTTGGCCCACACAGCAGCATCACGCCACGCGCTCCCCTTCTCTCAGCTACGCGCCAAGCCGCCCCTCGCCACGCCCGGCAGGCCAAGCACTAGCCGCCGCCGCCGCCCGACAGCCCTGCCCCGTTCAGCGCCGCCCAAGCCACTCCCGCTCGCCACCTGGCCCCTGGAACAGCGCGTGCTCATCCACAGCCATGTCCGCTAGCGCTCGTCGTCGCCACGATGCCCTGCTGCTACAGAACGTTGGTTAGCCGGAAGCTTATCCACGGCCGCCGCTGAATCACCTTGACTCGCCTATATAAGGAGCCCCGAGCTCATCTCCGCACGCAGGCAGTCCCAAGCCACCTCCAGAGGACCCCATTGGCAGCCAATCGACCCGGGGAGGCCTCCTTCCTCATCTCCGGCAACCACGGCCGCCGCCACTGCCCCGGCCATTTCGGCACCACCGAGGCCTCTCCCTCTCCGTTCTCTCCACCAAGAACCTCCTCATCCTCCCGTGAACCCTTACCCCTACTCGATTTTGATCGGGAGCCATCGCCGCCACAAAACCACTTTACCACCGAAGCTTCTCTCCGCCGCGGAGCTCGCCGCCAACGATTTCCTCCACCTCCGACAACCCTACGACTACCGGAGTGACCACCTCGGCCCCCTGAATCCGCTGATGGCCTAAGCTTTCCGAACGGAGCCACCGTTCGCCGGCGACGATCGCCGGAGCCCCGCTCCACTCGGGCAGAGGAGGGAGACAACGCGCGGCGACTGGTCAAACCTGACCAGTGGGCCAAGCAGGCCCACTATCAGTGACACCCCGCGCAGGTCCACGTGTTTAAGTGAAGGCGTAATTCCGCCAGTACGTCTTCCCCGCATCGAAAGCGTATTCCCCTCCGAAACGTTTTCTTTTCTGTTTTAATTTAAATAACAGATTTTGACAACATCTTTGACTGGCTATAACTTTTTAAATATAACTCCAAATGAGTTGATTCTTTTTCCTACCTTCCTTAAATTTGGTCTAGTTTATTAGAAGATTTATTTGAAAAAATTTCAAACAACTTTTTGGTTCTGTTTTTGAAATGTGTGTTAATTCAAATATATTTTTAAATAGGATTTTGGGGAGAGAGAAGAAGCTTTCAAAAGTTTTGGAGTGCGCCCTGCCTTTCCACACATTGAAGGCAAGCATTCTGAACCCCGGCATAATATTTTGGTGTGATCATTGATACATTTATAACACCACCGTTTTTTCGAAGGACTTGTTATTTCATGTGATATGATCATATGCATGGGTGCATGTTATTGATTTCCATGCTGTTGGAAATGGACACACTTGTGATGATAATCACCCTCATGAGCCTTGCATGCATACTGGCAGGGAACCGGGAAAACCTCTGCCTTGGGTAGGTATGAGTTTGTCGCCGGTCACCGTCGGGATGGTTATGTCTGGTATGGCATGGCAAGGTGATATGAGCGGTGACTCTATTGGATGAAATATATATTCGTTATACTAATCATGCAGGGAACACTTAAACCTCCTGAGTCGACCGTAGATCGAGTCTTGTGCCAGTAACCCCCATACTTGTTTCGTACTACCACTCGTCTCTACAGCAAGTAGAGTACGGTTCAGTAAGTTGTCAACCTCTTTCTAGCACACACCATATAGAGAGGCCATGGTGGAAGATACCGGTTGTAGCTGGTAGGCAGGCCACCTGGTCCGGGGGCATGGGTGTTTCCGGTTGGGACCGAGAGGGGAGGCCACCCCTTAGAGCGCGCGATATAAATTTGATCCCATGCTATGCGAGGTTGTAGCCTCCCCACTTAGAGTTTGCTTAACAGGTGTCGTGGGTGATTCCAGACATGTGTGAGATAAGCTGGTGTGTGCAAGTTAGGTGTGTTTTCAACAAAAAGACCGTAGACGGAATTAGTCCCGATGGACTAAAGAAATCCGTTACTCGTGGGTAAAGAGTACACCCTCTGCAGAGAATAAACCTATTCGAATAGCCGTGTCCATGGTTAAGGATTATAGTCTGGGATGGGTCAGGTGTCGGTCTTAGTGTCGGTCTTCGGAGGTGAAACCGTTAACCAGAAAATGGAATTACTACTCGTGACTTGTGATACCTATGATGATTATTATTATTGTTGACTAACCCGTGATATTATTGTTATTACCGAATATCTCTGGGATGGTTCTACCTCCGGGATATTCACGATGATTGTTTCTTTTAAAGCCCTTTATGTGGCGTCGCCCAGACGCCCGACTGTGGCATTTCTTTTAAAGCCCTTTATGTGGCGTCGCCCAGACGCCCGACTGTGGCATTTCTTTTAAAGCCCTTTATGTGGCGTCGCCCAGATGCCCGACTGTGGCATTTCTATTAAAGCCCTTTATGTGGCGTCGCCCAGATGCCCGACTGTGGCATTTCTTTTAAAGCCCTTTATGTGGCGTCGCCCAGACGCCCGACTGTGGCGTTTCTTTTAAAGCCCTTTATGTGGCGTCGCTCAGACGCCCGACTGTGGCATTTCTTTTAAAGCCCTTTATGTGGCGTCGCTCAGACGCCCGACTGTGGCATTTCTTGTTATTTCTTTCATAAATTTTTATACTACCATGTTATTGCAATTTTATAAATAACTTGCTTGCACGCATCAGAGTTTCATTTATCTTTCATGACTGACGTCATGAGCATAAAAATATTTTTAGCACATCATTGTTATATTATACCTGTGTTCATAATGTTTGCGAGTACATTCAAAGTACTCACTGGCTTGTCCCTGGCTATTGTCTTGGCCAGATTTTGCTTGCACGGAGAGGAGCCCCGGAACCCACTCAATGGAGATAGCAGCCTCGCGAAGATAGGAATTTAACCTGGTCAGCTGTTCCCGTGGGAAATGGAGTCCCATAGACACTGATGTTTCACAAACCGCTTCCGCCATCAACCACTAGAAACCATTTGTTGTACTCACAGGCCAGAATGGTCTTGTACTACATATTTTTGTATTTTTCTTGGAATTTCTGTATCAAGTTGGAGCCTCATCAGCTAACAGTAATCCTGGGGCTGATGAGCACGACGGTCTTTTCTGGAAATTTATTACCCGGAAAACCCGGTCGTGACAATAGACTGGCGAGAGGCGAACGAGCAGGAGAACACTTGATCCAGGAAAAGAATATGATCAACCTCAAAAACTTGAATTGAGTCCACCGGAGAAGAAAAAGAGATGAAGAATGTCGAACAAAACGAGAATTCGCTGGTAGAAATAATTGACGAAAAACTGAAGAGGCTCCGCACAAATGAGATAGATGGTCAAGACAGACTCAGGCTCCGGGAAGAAAAAGGGTGGGAGGGCGGGAAAACAAAGGCAACTTGGAAGGGGAAACCTACAAATATCTTGAAGAGAAAACACCGGTTAAAGGAAAGCAAAGGCTTCGCACGAGTAAGAAGGATACTCGATTACGGACTCCGGCTTCAAGAAGAAAAGGGAGGGCCGGTGGGAAAAGAAAACATCTGAGGATTGAACTCAAAGATGAAGAGGCTCGAGTCAACTTGACGAGAAATCCACCGGATAAAAGAGGATGGGCAACTCCCGAAACTAACCGCGTGATCCTAAAGAAAATTCAAAGGGGAAGAGGAGTAATTCAAAACACCTACGTCAAGATTGCTCACTAGAGCGACGAAGGGGCTGAGGAGTAAAAAGAATTCCTACTCTCCGATATAACTAGACTCCAAAAAATAGTTTATTCTAGACTCAACATCGGCCAGACTACACGATCAATCAAGGGGGCTCCTAGGGTCGGTCGAGGCTCTGATACCAACTTGTCACGCCCAATATGCGACCCTATCCAAAAGGAACTCGAAGGTCCCACCAAGGATAGACCCGCATATTGAAACGCTTTTGCAAGGTGGATATCATTACATCAACATTACATAATAGATGGGGATACATACAAGAGGCATACAATGCCACACGAATACAACATCACAATACATAAGAGCATCATCCGGCTATGGATGAAACACAAATAGAAACTCAAACGACGTCCACCCTGCTAGCCCAGGCTACCGACCTGGAACCTATCCCCTGATCGAAGAAGCAGAAGAAGGACTCAACGCAAGCAAGCATCGCTCTCGCGTCATGATCATCGCATAACCTGTACCTGCAACTGTTGTTGTAGTAATCCGTGAGCCACGAGGACTCAGCAATCCCATTACCATGGGTATCAAGACTAGCAAAGCTTAAGGGGAAAGGAAGGGGTAAAGTGGTGAGGCTGCAGCAGCGACTAAGCATATATGGTGGCTAACATACGCAAATAAGAGCGAGAAGAGAGCAAGCGGAACGGTCGTAAAGCTAGCAATGATCAAGAAGTGATCCTGAACTCCTACTTACGTCAAACATAACCCAAAGACCGTGTTCACTTCGCAGACTCCACCGAGAAGAGACCATCACGGCTACACACGCGGTTGATGCGTTTTAATTCGGATCTGGTGTCAAGTTATCTACAACCGGACATTAACAAATTCCCATCTGCCTATAATCGCAGGCATGGCTTTCGAAAGATTATACCCTGCAAGGGTGTCCCAACTTAGCCCATGACAAGCTCTCGCGATCAACGAAGGATATACCTTCTCCCAGGAAGACCCGATCAGACTCGGAATCCCGGTTTACAAGACATTTCACCAATGGTAAAACAAGACCAGCAAAGCCTCCCGCTGTGCCGACAAATCCCGATGGGAGCTGCACATATCTAGTTCTCAGGGCACACCGGATGAGCCAGACGTCGGGTTGGCATAGACCCTGGTTGCCCAGGGGGCGCCGGACATCGCTCGGTTTGGACCAACACTTAGACAAGCATTGGCCCGGGGGGGCTAAAAAAAGATGACCCTCGAGAGGGTGACTCCCAAGGGAAAAGTAGGTGGTGGTGAGGCAAATAGTAAAACCAATGTTGGGCCTTGCTGGAGGAGTTTTATTCAAAGCGAATTGTCAAGGGGGTCCCATAAATCACCCGACCGCGTAAGGAACGGAAAATCCAGGAACATAACACCGGTATGACGGAAACTAGGGCGGCAAGAGTAGAACAAAATACCAGGCAGAAGGCCGAGTCTTCCACCCTTTACCAAATATATAGATGCATTAATAATATAAGAGATATTGTGATATCCCAACATAATCCTGTCCACCATGGAGCAATCTTCAACTTCACCTGCAACTAGCAACGCTATAAGAGGGCTGAGCAAAGCGGTAACATAGCCAAACAACGGTTTGCATAGGAAAGGTGTCAAAGGTTAGAGGCTGACATGGCAATTTTGGATGGCTTGATAAACAGGTGATAGGTAGCGCAGCAAATCGATAGAACGAATCAACTAGCATAGCAATGATAGTAGTGAGATCCAGGGTAGCGGTCATCTTGCCTGAAATCCCACAAGGAAGAAGAACGAGTCCATGAAGAAGACGAACGGATGAAGCCGAACCAAGCGTAGATGAACGAATCCTCACGATCGCAACGAAACGAAACTATCGAGAAGAAGCACTCAACATAGTAACACAGCACACATGAACAAGACATGATGCACAACAAGCATGATGCATGACACGGCTACATGAAGCTACTCATGGCAAGGGATGATGCAAACAAGAACAACACATCAAAACAAGTTTAAATGAGGCCGGGAACAACATATAACAAATCCGGTAAGTCCTCATATGCAAATTTAGAAGTTGATCCAGATCTTAATAAACCTTATGTTCAAGTTGATAAACAGCAAGTTAAGATGCACCAAGACGATCTACACGAGATTCTAGTCAAGTTACATATAAAGATCATTTAGTTCAGAGCTACAGCCTAGAAGATATGAGCAAAACAAGTTAAACATGGCATTGATGCAAAATGCATTCAAACATCAAGCAAACACACCAAAACAAGGATGCAACATGATAATTTGAAGCTACATGCAATTCTAAGCAAGTTTCATATAGAGCACACTCAAAACGGAGCAACGGTTCAACACACACATGAAACAAGGTTAAAGGACAAGCTGTCCAAAACAGCAACTAGGCATATTGCAAGCATCAAAACAACATGCTACAGGACCTCAACATGAAAACAAAAGACATGGACATGATGTACAGGTAAAGCATTACAAAACATGAACACTAAGCTATCTCCAGAAATCACTAGAACATCCTCAAACACACATGGCAAGATAGCAAATAATAACAATTCAGACTTTGCAGAAAATAACATCAGGTTGCAATGTTTAGAGCTATCAAACAACATGTTACAGGAACTTATAATGGCAAACAAAGGCATGGCATGATACTACTAAATGCATAGAACAAAAGTCCCTTACTAACCATAAGCCAAAAAGGATCAGAAGAAATGATGGCACCCATGTAAACATGGCAAGTTATAATATAGATTCAAACATGGCAGAAACAGAGTTATGAAGGCATGTTGGTGAGCTTGTGTAACTCACTACAGAGCAATACATGTCATGGCAAGGCAACCAACAGTAAGACGACATGATTATGAAGCTAAGCATGGCAAGAGCAAGTCCATAGGTTGCATGGATCACTAGCAACAATCATGGCAACAACTGAACTTAATGTTAACAGGCTGACAGCAACATTATTTAGCAAATTTTGGAGCAAAATTACAACAAGTTACAGCAAGCTATAAATGCCACCAAGGGCATGGATGGATAGAGTATGACATGTAGAACAAAACATATTTAGTGAATATCTCCAGATTATGCATAGAATGACTTGTAGCAGCAGGTTTACATAGCATCACGAAATAACAGATTCAGCCTAGCAAAACAGCAACAGCAAGTACACTACTTAACAAGCTCGATTCACTCACCACAAGTCATTGCATGACAATATAAGCATAGCATCAGCAAGAAGACATGTTTGTGAAACAAACCAAGGCAAGAACAAGTTCATAGCATGCAAGGATCAACTACAACAACCTTGGCAAAATTGAATAACATGTAAACAATCTGCCAGGAAACATTTTGTAGCAAAAGTAGAGTACGCAAATGACATGCTAGACTACTCCATAATTGCAACCAGGAGCATGAATGGATATACAATAACCAAATGTTCAAAACATCCTTACTGAAGTATCTCAAAATATGCATGGATCTCTCTGTAGCATCAAGTTTACATGGCATCAAAATAACAGCAGAACAGGGACTAAAATCAGCAACATTACGAAGCCTAGTTTGCATGCTTGTTCTAGTCACCACAATGATCACAAAAATACATGGCATACACCACTGTAAAGATGGCATGACATAGATCAAAACACATGTAGACATCAACCTCATAGGATGCACACATCAATCATGGCAAAATGACAAAAGAGCAAGTTATGTTAACAGACAGCAGACAACATTATGAAGCACTCTTGCAACAATGATTCAGGCATCAAGATGAGCTCAAATGAACATGATGCAATGGAATGAAATGATGTACTCGTTGAGACGAACAATTTGACATATTACACGCACAAAACGGGGCTACGGATGCAGAGATACGATGCGATGAACATGGCATAATTATGCAAAATATTTCGGGACTTGGGCATTATTCGGGGTCAACCTCGGGCTTGCACGGAAAATGAAGATGGCCGGACAGGTGGCGGGGCAGCGAGGTTCGGCGGCGAGCGGAGGAGCTGGGCGGCGGCGGAGCACGTC
>NC_057798.1:474425008-474531308 GCF_018294505.1 Triticum aestivum | reverse complement strand
GGCCTGGGCGGGCCCGACCCGGGCCTCGGCGGGCCGCGACGGGCGCGGGGAGGAGAGAGGAGGCCAGCCAGCCACGTGGCGCTGCGGCATTGGGCGCGGGGGCGGCGGTGATGATGTGGCGCTCCATGATAGGCTGGAGCGAGGTGGAGGCGGCGATGGACGCGTCCGGCTACAGAGGCGGACATGTCCGGTGGCAGGGAGGAGTTTGGCTAGGTTTCATCCGCGAATTCAGGGGAGGGGACTAATATATAGGTAGAGGGAGCTAGGAGAGTTCAAATGAGGAGCGGTTTTCGGCCACGCGATGGTGATCGAACGACCGAGAGCATGGAGGGGAGTTTGCTGGGTTTTGGGCCACTTTGGAAGGGTGTTGGGCTGCAAAGAGGAAGAGGCTTTACGGTTACCCTGTTAACCGTTGGAGTATCAAACGTCCTCCAAATGGCACGAAACTTGACAGGCGGTCTACCGGTGCTATACCAAGGCCGCTTCGCAAACCTTGGGCCATTCCGAGAAAGTTTAATACCCGCACACGACGAGAGGCAAGAAGGGGACGCCGGATGACATACGAGTGCCGAATCGCAAAACGGACAATGGGGAAAATGCTCGGATGCATGAGACGAACACGTATGCAATGCAATGCACATGATGACATGATAAAATGCAACACGCAAGCAAATGACATGGCAACAACGGCGAATAACTGGCGGACACCTGGCGCATCGAATCTGGGGCGTTACAGGCGGCTGGACGAAGAAGAAGACAAGAGATAGAAGATACACGACAGATGTTGGATGTCAATCCAACGGCTGGTAGGCAGAATCGTTTGTGGACTAGCTAGTAAGTCGACACCACCTTGGATAGGCTATTTCCTCGCCGGTCCCAAATGTCAGAATCCAAATATGTCACGGTCATGCAGCCTTTCCTATGAAGATTTACAGCCCATTTGATGTGCTAGTTCGAAATAAGTTTGTGGGTGCTGGTGGGGGCTAATCACTTGGCTTATGTAATGCACAGTGAGCTCAAGCAGCTGGCGAGAGTGATATCATTTACCTTGGTTGGGATTTGTTACAATATTTCACTCTAAATTAAACGAATGGCAAGCCATTTTGCCTTGTTTCAAAGAAAATATGACAGTCACAACCGAGTTGAAAAAGGAAGAACATCTAACTCCAGCTTACAAACTGTACAAAAGCACCAGGGTAATTGTTCATCAGGTTTACACAAAACCCAGGTTGAAAAGGTCAACATCTAACTCCAGCACTATTTTCGGCAGTCACAGTCAAATGGATCGGTCAGGTCCATAGAATGAACATCCTGGGTCGTAAAATTTACTGGATTATGACCACAATATGTTGTAAATAGAAGCCCGGCACATTCAGAAGCTCTTTTGCCCACCTAAAACTCTTTTTTTTGCTCTTCAACATACCCATCCGTCAAAACCATGTTGCTGATAAACTTAAGCCTAATGGACAATAGTAACCTCGCATTCAATAGGAAGAATGTGACAAATCTAGTGTATGCACGGTTGGCTACATATCGTTCTAGCATTATTGTCTTCAATCGAATCTCATGAGAAGTGAGAAAATCCCGGTGCTTACGAATCTACCGATTGGTTATAACTTTCTTACCTCGTCTTGTTGCCTAAATAGACATGAAGATTGAACATAGTTAAGGTCTATAGAAAGAGTGTCGAAAGAGGAACAGTTGAACGGTTAATTCTAGTACACTATATGCGGGCTTCCAATGTGCGTGAAATTATCACCTTTGTATACAACTTCTCCAGACATGGAAAGCATTGCAGTAAGCCAATAAGCTTGTTCAGATCATAACTATTCATTTGGATATATAAGATCTTATCAAAATCCAGCACCATTGATAGGCCATCCATGGAGAAACTCTTCATTGAGCATAGAACATAATATTAGTACAAAATGTGTACTCCAAGATGATATATAACTTACGCGCAGAATTTAAAATGAAGCTTATGGTTACAAGTGTAGATGATAATATAAAGTACATAAAGAACTGTCGAGCCAAACACCATATTGAAATGAGCAAAGAGATCATGTATTACACCCAAGGTCTCCAGTTTAGGAGCATAGAGGACAGTTATTTGCAATGGTGAATAACTAGAACCAAGGATCAACCTTTGAAGTGAAGGGGCATCTTGGATGGTGAGATGCCTTCTGTCAAAAGAAATTCCAATTCTCACAAGGTTAGGCAACTTTATTTGGAGACAACCAATTCTAACTATGAAAAGAAGCACCAAGCACTCCAGGGCAGGGAAACTGGAGTGGATAATGTTGTCGAATGAGGCCTCCAATATACAAACTTGCACAAGTGAAAGTTTCTTGAGAAATGGGAGTCGAAGGTTTAGTACCAGATAGTCTGGTAGGTGGCACATCGCAAAGATGGTGGTGTAAAGAGAGAGGAGGAAAACCGCGAGATGGACATTGGTGCTGAGGGCACAAGTACATGGCGTTCGGTATGTGGTAGGTGATTTCCAGGGGAATAGTAGAACTTAAGCAGCTGTGGTTCTATGAATTCAGGGGATTTCAGCCAAGCGTCCATCGTGCAGGGCATGGTATGCTTGCTTAGGTAGCATGACGGGATGCAGAGGCTTTGAATGGAGCCCTAGTGGGAGGAGATGATGGCTCTGGGGATTTCAAAATCATTAAAGAGAGATAGCTGACGACAGTAGAGATTAAGGGGCACGGCACGCCATAGAGGGCGGCACCGAATTGAGAGGACTTGGGTGCGGTAGCAATCCTTGGTGGGGAGAAGCGAGATGATCTCCCCAAGGACAGCGTCCGGAAGATCGCTGATGCGGTCCACTCGAGATTCTACGGGTTCCTGGGGTCCGGTGGGGGCGGGGTCGCCGCTTCTCCCCGCGCTGCCGGGTGTGGGATCTACAACAGGCATCACTACTGGCGGGAGCCTCATCTTCTTGGCGCACGGGTCAGCCGACTCCATTTTCCTCGAGGGTGTCGCGTCTCACTTACGGATTTGAGCAGATTAACAAATGACGAGCCTAGTTGTAGTGCGAGTGAAGAAGGGGAGCTGGGGGTTTTCTGTAGTGGTGAGGAAGAAGGGGAGCTGGGGTTTTCTGTAGGAGTGATGTGAGGAATTTGGGGGTATGAGTGGAGCGAGCTGGCGTGAGGTGGGTGGGAGTGAGCAGGAAGAAGAGCACCCAAGTTTTTTGGGGGGTGGTGTGTTGGGTGAGGGTAGAGCCTCTCATTCAGTAAATATATGGGCTTTTGAATTGATTTTACTATTTACTAGGGTGGATGGGATATTTTGTCTTGGGCCCAGAGAAACAATTACTTCTAGTACAGTGGAGAAACTCTATAGCTACCCACAAAAACAATTACTACTAGTACAGTGCATGCAATACCGCTTCTGGCTCCTCCTAGGTCATCGAAACGTCTCCCTCTACTGAATGTCGTTATACTTTTGTTCACCGATGTCACGACCGGGTTTTCCGGGTAATAAATTTCCAGAAAGGACCGTCGTGCTCATCAGCCCCAGGATTACTGTTAGCTGATGAGGCTCCAACTTGATACAGAAATTCCAAGCAAAATACAAAAATATGTAGTACAAGACCATTCTGGCCTGTGAGTACAACAAATGGTTTCTAGTGGTTGATGGCGGAAGCGGTTTGTGAAACATCAGTGTCTATGGGACTCCATTTCCCACGGGAACAGCTGACCAGGTTAAATTCCTATCTTCGCGAGGCTGCTATCTCCATTGAGTGGGTTCCGGGGCTGGCATCGCGTCGCTCCTCTCCGTGCAAGCAAAATCTGGCCAAGACAATAGCCAGGGACAAGCCAGTGAGTACTTTGAATGTACTCGCAAACATTATGAACACAGGTATAATATAACAATGATGTGCTAAAAATATTTTTATGCTCATGACGTCAGTCATGAAAGATAAATGAAACTCTGATGCGTGCAAGCAAGTTATTTATAAAATTGCAATAACATGGTAGTATAAAAATTTATGAAACAAATAACAAGAAATGCCACAGTCGGGCGTCTGAGCGACGCCACATAAAGGGCTTTAAAAGAAATGCCACAGTCGGGCGTCTGAGCGACGCCACATAAAGGGCTTTAAAAGAAATGCCACAGTCGGGCGTCTAGGCGACGCCACATAAAGGGCTTTAAAAGAAATGCCACAGTCGGGCGTCTGGGCGACGCCACATAAAGGGCTTTAAAAGAAATGCCACAGTCGGGCGTCTGGGCGACGCCACATAAAGGGCTTTAAAAGAAATGCCACAGTCGGGCATCTGGGCGACGCCACATAAAGGGCTTTAAAAGAAACAATCATAGTGAATATCCCGGAGGTAGAACCATCCCAGAGATATTCGGTAATAACAATAATATCACGGGTTAGTCAACAATAATAATAATCATCATAGGTATCACAAGTCACGAGTAGTAATTCCATTTTCTGGTTAACGGTTTCACCTCCGAAGACCGACACTAAGACCGACACCTGACCCATCCCAGACTGTAATCCTTAACCATAGACACGGCTATTCGAATAGGTTTATTCTCTGCAGAGGGTGTACTCTTTACCCACGAGTAACGAATTTCTTTAGTCCATCGGGACTAATTCCGTCTACGGTCTTTTTGTTGAAAACACACCTAACTTGCACACACCAGCTTATCTCACACGTGTCTGGAATCACCCACGACACCTGTTAAGCAAACTCTAAGTGGGGAGGCTACAACCTCGCGTAGCATGGGATCAAATTTATATCGCGCGCTCTAAGGGGTGGACTCCCCTCTCGGTCCCAACCGGAAACACCCATGCCCCCGGACCAGGTGGCCTGCCTACCAGCTACAACCGGTATCTTCCACCATGGCCTCTCTATACGGTGTGTGCTAGAAAGAGGTTGACAACTTACTGAACCGTACTCTACTTGCTGTAGAGACGAGTGGTAGTACGAAACAAGTATGGGGGTTACTGGCACAAGACTCGATCTACGGTCGACTCAGGAGGTTTAAGTGTTCCCTGCATGATTAGTATAACGAATATATATTTCATCCAATAGAGTCACCGCTCATATCACCTTGCCATGCCATACCAGACATAACCATCCCGACGGTAACCGGCGACAAACTCATACCTACCCAAGGCAGAGGTTTTCCCGGTTCCCTGCCGGTATGCATGCAAGGCTCATGACGGTGATTATCATCACAAGTGTGTCCATTTCCAACAGCATGGAAATCAATAACATGCACCCATGCATATGATCATATCACATGAAATAACAAGTCCTCCAAAAAAACGGTGGTGTTATAAATGTATCAATGATCACACCAAAATATTATGCCGGGGTTCAGAATGCTTGCCTTCAATGTGTGGAAAGGCAGGGCGCACTCCAAAACTTTTGAAAGCTTCTTCTCTCTCCCCAAAATCCTATTTAAAAATATATTTGAATTAACACACATTTCAAAAACAGAACCAAAAAGTTGTTTGAAAAATTTTCAAATAAATCTTAAAATAAACTAGACCAAATTTAAAGAAGGTAGGAAAAAGAATCAACTCATTTGGAGTTATATTTAAAAAGTTATAGCCAGTCAAAGATGTGGTCAAAATCTGTTATTTAAATTAAAACAGAAAAGAAAACGTTTCGGAGGGGAATACGCTTTCGATGCGGGGAAGACGTACTGGCGGAATTACGCCTTCACTTAAACACGTGGACCGGCGCGGGGTGTCACTGACAGTGGGCCCGCTTGGCCCACTGGTCAGGTTTGACCAGTCGCCACGCGTTGTCTCCCTCCTCTGCCCGAGTGGAGCGGGGCTCCGGCGATCGTCGCCGGTGAACGGTGGCTCCGTTTGGAAAGCTTAGGCCACCGGCGGATTCAGGGGGCCGAGGTGGTCACTCCGGTAGTCGTAGGGTTGTCGGAGGTGGAGGAAATCGCCGGCGGCGAGCTCCGCGACGGAGAGAAGCTTCGGTGGTAAAGTGGTTTTGTGGCGGCGATGGCTCCCGATCAAAATCGAGTAGGGGTAAGGGTTCACGGGAGGATGAGGAGGTTCTTGGTGGAGAGAACGGAGAGGGAGAGGCCTCGGTGGTGCCGAAATGGCCGGGGCAGTGGCGGCGGCCGTGGTTGCCGGAGATGAGGAACGAGGCCTCCCCGGGTCGATTGGCTGCCAATGGGGTCCTCTGGAGGTGGCTTGGGACTGCCTGCGTGCGGAGATGAGCTCGGGGCTCCTTATATAGGCGAGTCGAGGCGGTTCAGCGGCGGCCGTGGATAAGCTTCCGGCGAACCGACGTTCTATAGCAGCAGGGCATCGTGGTGGCAACGAGCGCTAGCGGACATGGCTGTGGATGAGCACGCACTGTTCCAGGGGCCAGGTGGCGAGCGGGAGTGGCTTGGGCGGCGTTGAACGGCGCAGGGCTGTCGGGCGGCGGCGGCGGCTAGTGCTTGGCCTGCCGGGCGCGGCGAGGGGCGGCTTGGCGCGTAGCTGAGAGAAGGGGAGCGCGTGGCGTGATGCTGCTGTGTGGGCCAAAGCCAGGGGGCCAGCGTGTCGGCTCGGGCGTGTGGCTGCAATATGCGCGCTCTGGGTGCGCCCAGTGCACAAACGGGACGTGCTCGACGAAAAGCTATGGCATGTTAGGGGGCTCCAAACCACAAGAAAGTTAGCAGGGTGGGGTTATAGTTTAAGGCAAAACCATTGGACATGCTGGTCTGGCCAGGGGATTAAGTCCATAGTGCAAACAAGGACTCATGTCAAAACTGATCATGCCTGAAAGGTGTTTGACAAAATGCCAAGGGCACTTAGGCATTTCTTGGAGTGGCCAAAATCTCCAGATCAGTGTCTCTGTGGATGAAAGAGAGAGTGGTGAGGCTATTTGGCCGAAAGCAGAAACTTGTTAGTGTAAGTTTAGCAGAACTTCAATTCTGGACAGGAAATAAATGACATTATTTCATGAACCAAAAATGATCCAAAAGGTGCATGCTCCTGGACTTAAGGGTTTAACATGGGGGACTACAAGTAGGAGGAATGATCAAGGGTTAAAGAGCAAGTAAAAACATGGTTGCTGTACAAACCATCAAGTTGGTCCAGAATGAGGATGAGGTTGATTCACTCAAATTTTTCAAAGAACAAAAATAGGTTTTTGCACAAAGTGGAATAATAGGCTCCTACTGACCTCCCTTAATTTTGGTAGAAGTTTTAAAGAAATATTTAAATAGGTTGTAGTGCAAAATGCACTCTGGACCAGAGCAGAAAAATTTAGTGTAGAGCTCAAAATATTTCATGAATGAAATATATTTTAGCATAAAAGTGATTTAAAAACATCACATGACATCTACAAATTTTTGTGGGAATTTTAAGTGAATTTATCAAATGGTTGTAGTTCAAATATGGCCATTTAACCTAGAAAACCCTTTTCAAGAAAACAATGATCAAGCAACTAAATTATTTAATTAGTTACACTGATAAAAGGAAAGTTTTTCTTGAGAGGTTAATCATGTCCAATAACACATTTGAAAAGTTTTCTCTCTGGGAAAAGCTCATAATAACAGGGAAGGAAATGATTTAAACAAAATCAAAATGGAGCTCAAAATTCAAAGTTTTAAATACTGGCAAAAAATTTATTCCATTAAAAACAGGCCAAAATTTTGGGGTGTCACAATACTAACCCCCTTAAGAAAAAATCTCGTCCTCGAGATTTGCTAAAAGCGGTGTTAAGAAAATAATTTACGCAATAAAGATGTAGCTACAGTGAGAGGGCAATAAGTGGTGAAAAACCACAGTGTGAAAAACTGGGGCTGCGCGGAAAAGTCTACGGTTCGGGACAAAAACGGGTGATTTCTATGCTGGATATAAATTTAGGATAACTCCTAAATTTAGATATACGCTGGTTGTACCCGAGAGCACAGTGCTCTCTCTGGCCGACAGGTGGACCCGGGGTCCACTGTGAGTCTCCTCTTCTTCTCCCTCTGGCCCTTTCTTCTTCCTCTCTCCCGCGCGCTTTCTCCACCGGCGACGCCTAGTGCGTAGGACATCTAGGCCGTACCGTGGTAGTGCGCGGCGTGCTAGCTGCTGGTGCAGCGTGCACTCACCTCGCGGGCCAGCGCGCTATCGGCACTGCTCGCGGATTCGACTCCGAACACCGGCGATCGGCGACGAGCGGCGTTGGTGGACTTCGCCCACCGTACACCGAGCTCGAGCTATAAAAACGGCCGGGGTGCCTCTCTCTTCTTCCTCACACCTGGCCTCACTTCTCCTCCTCCTTCTTTCTCCATTACTGCTTACAGAAGCTCGGTCGAGGCTCTAATGGCGGAGGCGATGCCGGACTGGTTTGTGATCCTGATATGCGGAGGGCTGGCGACGCTGCTGGGGCTCTCTGTGCTCCTGTGCGCAATAATCTTTGACGAGTATCACAATGCTGCGGCTCGGGTGTTGGTTCTCCGCGGTGGTGGTGATCATGAGGAGTAGATGGGGTGTGCCGGGTGCTAACTGTTGTTAGGGGGTGATTAGCTGGATGCAACACCGTTGCAAAGTTTTGCAAACAGTGTATGTGTTCGAATGGTAAGGGTTGTGAGTCTGCTGCGTGGTGCTGTGTGAAATTAATTAATCCATGTCGTGAAGTGGCAGGTGTAGCAATTCAGGGAAAAGAAGTTTCACTCCAGGATTTTGCGAGGGAAAAACAGTTAATTTAAAGGAGCATAAACCACAACAAAAACTACACACATTAGCAGAAGGCAAATAATTGACTCGTCGTGCAAACTCAGGGTATCACGCATAAGTCACACACATAAATAAATGCTGCAAAGAACAAATACAGTAGTGACGTCTAAAATGAAAATGGTAACTGGGCGGGGTCCTGATAAAATGTCTCTGGTAAAGGGATACATTCTTCTTTAATCGGAGGCAGTGGATTGACCAGTCGATGTATGCGTCTCTCCGTGTCGGGTCTCAGTGGTCTGCCGATGGCAATCTGAGGATTTAAATCTGTGAGGCTCTGGAGATAATCCATCACTCGCTGGTCTAAATGCTCTTGAGCAATTATGTACTGGATAAGTTTGGCCAGAACTGGGTCTCTCTCAAAACGTCCACCAGGAAAAGACGTTACTTCTCCGGGTGCTGCACGACTTGAAAAGTAATAATATCCTCGTTCGCGGGCATAGGGTACTGCGGATCGAAGACGAGCAATCGCCTCTTTCGCAGCAGCTTCTATGGCCAAGGGTGGGGTTGGCATAGATTTCCCCATAAAGGAAACTTCTGTTGGATCTTGGTTGGGGTCTACAGGAGGAATGTGTACTGCTGCCCAATACTCCGAGGTGGATGGGGTGATCCTCGATTTGAACAGCTCGTACTGGGGTGGCTGGGTAGAACCCATGGTACTGCAGGTAAAATCCCACAATAATTTGACAAAGCTACCTGGGGTTGCATCTGGGGTTCTCAGATGAATGATGGGGTTCGGCATGACAGGAAAAAGCGTGAGTGTTGTGCACAAAGTGAGGGTTGCTGGGTAAGGTCACAAGGTGGCCTTTATATAGCCATGGAGTCGGATCGTTTTACCCTGGTGAAAGGTAAAAAAAATTCCAGCTTAGTTCCGAAGGTCGGGTCGGTGTCAGAGATACACATATCTCATAAAGAGACGTGTTACTGTGGTTGCCGCCGGGTTGGTTTTGGTAGTTGTGCCCAGAAAAAATATGCAACTATGCGCTGACCAATCATGCAAAGCTACTATTAAAACAGAGGCACAACGACAGGCCGCGTTAATATACACGGTCGCGTGATTACAAAGCGAGGATACATTGAAACCTGGTGCTACTCATACTGCTTAGTCTACTTCGTTTATGTCTAAACGGGCGTGCCTGGTGGATGTCGAGGCTTCTCCACGTGTCTCTCTGCCGGGATTAGTCGGAGATGGCGGAGGAACTGCAGGGTCGGGGTAGTGATGATGACCATCGCGGGGAGTGTTGGCCACAACCCCGTTGGAGTGTGCTCCCAAAATGCGTCGAAGCACTTCTGGGGTTATCGCAGCACCTTGGCCGGTGGCTGGGGCAGATCTCGGGGTCTCGATTGGTTGTCCAAACAGCACGACTGGGTTGTCGATGTTGGGCTCGTTTTCTTCTCTTGCCGGGGCTCGACGAACCAGCTCTCCACGAGCTGCGATTAGATCAATAGTGATCTGGTCGAATAGTGCCTCTAGTGCACCTACATAGCGCACTAGGTGCAACAATGCGGGGTCCGTCTCGTGATCTCCATTGGCAACTTGGGGTGGTCTACCATACCCTTCACGTCTGGGGTAGTAGTGGAACGAGCGACAGTTAACTCTAGGCGACAAGTGCCTGAGATGAACTATAGCCTCTCGAGCGGCTAGCTGGATGGCTTGTGGCTCAAAGGATGTTGTTCTTCCGGTGAACCGGTAGGGGCGCTCGGGTGCTAGACTCCTACCGTAAATGTGCACAGTGGCCCAGAATTGGCGGTCTTCACCGCTCATGGGTCCTTGATACACAACATATTCTGGTGGCTCCTCTAACGCATAGGCACGACGGGTGAGGTTTGCGAGGATGGTCACAAAACCTCCAAGGTTGGTTGATGTGGTTTCGTTGTGCACTATAGGTCCAGGCATTATGGCTCGGTTTGGGGTAGCGGCTGTGTTGTGCTGGTTTGGTGTTAGCGCGCCCCTTTTTATAGGGAAAAGGGGACGGAATCTTCCTTCGAACGCTTGCCGGAAAGGATTATTTAGGGTCCGGTCACTGGCGCATGAGTGACAGGTTAGGTTGATAGGTTGGGCACCGACTGCCAAAAAGTGTCGGGGTCACTGTGTGGCTATCTTGCACGAGAAGCTTGGCTGGGGTTTGGTTAAGGTCTGGTGGGTTGGTTTGCCTAAGTTTATTGACCTGGCTAAGATAGGATTAGCCAATGGTCAGCCTGGCTCCGATACCAAGTCTGTCACGACCGGGTTTTCCGGGTAATAAATTTCCAGAAAGGACTGTCGTGCTCATCAGCCCCAGGATTACTGTTAGCTGATGAGGCTCCAACTTGATACAGAAATTCCAAGCAAAATACAAAAATATGTAGTACAAGACCATTCTGGCCTGTGAGTACAACAAATGGTTTCTAGTGGTTGATGGCGGAAGCGGTTTGTGAAACATCAGTGTCTATGGGACTCCATTTCCCACGGGAACAGGTGACCAGGTTAAATTCCTATCTTCGCGAGGCTGCTATCTCCATTGAGTGGGTTCCGGGGCTGGCATCGCGTCGCTCCTCTCCGTGCAAGCAAAATCTGGCCAAGACAATAGCCAGGGACAAGCCAGTGAGTACTTTGAATGTACTCGCAAACATTATGAACACAGGTATAATATAACAATGATGTGCTAAAAATATTTTTATGCTCATGACATCAGTCATGAAAGATAAATGAAACTCTGATGCGTGCAAGCAAGTTATTTATAAAATTGCAATAACATGGTAGTATAAAAATTTATGAAACAAATAACAAGAAATGCCACAGTCGGGCGTCTGAGCGATGCCACATAAAGGGCTTTAAAAGAAATGCCACAGTCGGGCGTCTGAGCGACGCCACATAAAGGGCTTTAAAAGAAATGCCACAGTCGGGCGTCTGGGCGACGCCACATAAAGGGCTTTAAAAGAAATGCCACAGTCGGGCGTCTGGGCGACGCCACATAAAGGGCTTTAAAAGAAATGCCACAGTCGGGCGTCTGGGCGACGCCACATAAAGGGCTTTAAAAGAAACAATCATAGTGAATATCCCGGAGGTAGAACCATCCCAGAGATATTCGGTAATAACAATAATATCACGGGTTAGTCAACAATAATAATAATCATCATAGGTATCACAAGTCACGAGTAGTAATTCCATTTTCTGGTTAACGGTTTCACCTCCGAAGACCGACACTAAGACCGACACCTGACCCATCCCAGACTGTAATCCTTAACCATGGACACGGCTATTCGAATAGGTTTATTCTCTGCAGAGGGTGTACTCTTTACCCACGAGTAACGGATTTCTTTAGTCCATCGGGACTAATTTCGTCTACGGTCTTTTTATTGAAAACACACCTAACTTGCACACACCAGCTTATCTCACACGTGTCTGGAATCACCCACGACACCTGTTAAGCAAACTCTAAGTGCGGAGGCTACAACCTCGCGTAGCATGGGATCAAATTTATATCGCGCGCTCTAAGGGGTGGCCTCCCCTCTCGGTCCCAACCGGAAACACCCATGCCCCCGGACCAGGTGGCCTGCCTACCAGCTACAACCGGTATCTTCCACCATGGCCTCTCTATACGGTGTGTGCGAGAAAGAGGTTGACAACTTACTGAACCGTACTCTACTTGCTGTAGAGACGAGTGGTAGTACGAAACAAGTATGGGGGTTACTGGCACAAGACTCGATCTACGGTCGACTCAGGAGGTTTAAGTGTTCCCTGCATGATTAGTATAACGAATATATATTTCATCCAATAGAGTCACCGCTCATATCACCTTGCCATGCCATACCAGACATAACCATCCCGACGGTGACCGGCGGCAACTCATACCTACCCAAGGCAGAGGTTTTCCTGGTTGCCTGCCGGTATGCATGCAAGGCTCATGAGGGTGATTATCATCACAAGTGTGTCCATTTCCAACAGGATGGAAATCAATAACATGCACCCATGCATATGATCATATCACATGAAATAACAAGTCCTTCAAAAAAACGGTGGTGTTATAAATGTATCAATGATCACACCAAAATATTATGCCGGGGTTCAGAATGCTTGCCTTCAATGTGTGGAAAGGCAGGGCGCACTCCAAAACTTTTGAAAGCTTCTTCTCTCTCCCCAAAATCCTATTTAAAAATATATTTGAATTAACACACATTTCAAAAACAGAACCAAAAAGTTGTTTGAAAAATTTTCAAATAAATCTTAAAATAAACTAGACCAAATTGAAGGAAGGTAGGAAAAAGAATCAACTCATTTGGAGTTATATTTAAAAAGTTATAGCCAGTCAAAGATGTGGTCAAAATCTGTTATTTAAATTAAAACAGAAAAGAAAACGTTTCGGAGGGGAATACGCTTTCGATGCGGGGAAGACGTACTGGCAGAATTACGCCTTCACTTAAACACGTGGACCGGCGCGGGGTGTCACTGACAGTGGGCCCGCTTGGCCCACTGGTCAGGTTTGACCAGTCACCGCGCGTTGTCTCCCTCCTCTGCCCGAGTGGAGCGGGGCTCCGGCGATCGTCGCCGGCGAACGGTGGCTCCGTTCGGAAAGCTTAGGCCACCGGCGGATTCAGGGGGCCGAGGTGGTCACTCCGGTAGTCGTAGGGTTGTCGGAGGTGGAGGAAATCGCCGGCGGCGAGCTCCGCGGCGGAGAGAAGCTTCGGTGGTAAAGTGGTTTTGTGGCGGCGATGGCTCCCGATCAAAATCGAGTAGGGGTAAGGGTTCACGGGAGGATGAGGAGGTTCTTGGTGGAGAGAACGGAGAGGGAGAGGCCTCGGTGGTGCCAAAATGGCCGGGGCAGTGGCGGCGGGCGTGGTTGTCGGAGATGAGGAAGGAGGCCTCCCCGGGTCGATTGGCTGCCAATGGGGTCCTCTGGAGGTGGCTTGGGACTGCCTGCGTGCGGAGATGAGCTCGGGGCTCCTTATATAGGCGAGTCGAGGCGGTTCAGCAGCGGCCGTGGATAAGCTTCCGGCGAACCGACGTTCTGTAGCAGCAGGGCATCGTGGCGGCGACGAGCGCTAGCGGACATGGCTGTGGATGAGCACGCACTGTTCCAGGGGCCAGGTGGCGAGCGGGAGTGGCTTGGGCGGCGTTGAACGGCGCAGGGCTGTCGGGCGGCGGCGGCGGCTAGTGCTTGGCCTGCCGGGCGCGGCGAGGGGCGGCTTGGCGCGTAGCTGAGAGAAGGGGAGCGCGTGGCGTGATGCTGCTGTGTGGGCCAAAGCCAGGGGGCCAGCGTGTCGGCTCGGGCGCGTGGCTGCAATATGCGCGCTCTGGGCGCGCCCAGTGCATGAACGGGACGTGCTCGACGAAAAGCTATGGCATGTTAGGGGGCTCCAAACCACAAGAAAGTTAGCAGGGTGGGGTTATAGTTTAAGGCAAAACCATTGGACATGCTGGTCTGGCCAGGGGATTAAGTCCATAGTGCAAACAAGGACTCATGTCAAAACTGGTCATGCCTGAAAGGTGTTTGACAAAATGCCAAGGGCACTTAGGCATTTCTTGGAGTGGCCAAAATCTCCAGATCAGTGTCTCTGTGGATGAAAGAGAGAGTGGTGAGGCTATTTGGCCGAAAGCAGAAACTTGTTAGTGTAAGTTTAGCAGAACTTCAATTCTGGACAGGAAATAAATGACATTATTTCATGAACCAAAAATGATCCAAAAGGTGCATGCTCCTGGACTTAAGGGTTTAACATGGGGGACTACAAGTAGGAGGAATGATCAAGGGTTAAAGAGCAAGTAAAAACATGGTTGCTGTACAAACCATCAAGTTGGTCCAGAATGAGGATGAGGTTGATTCACTCAAATTTTTCAAAGAACAAAAATAGGTTTTTGCACAAAGTGGAATAATAGGCTCCTACTGACCTCCCTTAATTTTGGTAGAAGTTTTAAAGAAATATTTAAATAGGTTGTAGTGCAAAATGCACTCTGGACCAGAGCAGAAAAATTTAGTGTAGAGCTCAAAATATTTCATGAATGAAATATATTTTAGCATAAAAGTGATTTAAAAACATCACATGACATCTACAAATTTTTGTGGGAATTTTAAGTGAATTTATCAAATGGTTGTAGTTCAAATATGGCCATTTAACCTAGAAAACCCTTTTCAAGAAAACAATGATCAAGCAACTAAATTATTTAATTAGTTACACTGATAAAAGGAAAGTTTTTCTTGAGAGGTTAATCATGTCCAATAACACATTTGAAAAGTTTTCTCTCTGGGAAAAGCTCATAATAACAGGGAAGGAAATGATTTAAACAAAATCAAAATGGAGCTCAAAATTCAAAGTTTTAAATACTGGCAAAAATTTTATTCCATTAAAAACAGGCCAAAATTTTGGGGTGTCACAATACTAACCCCCTTAAGAAAAAATCTCGTCCTCGAGATTTGCTAAAAGCGGTGTTAAGAAAATAATTTACGCAATAAAGATGTAGCTACAGTGAGAGGGCAATAAGTGGTGAAAAACCACAGTGTGAAAAACTGGGGCTGCGCGGAAAAGTCTACGGTTCGGGACAAAAACGGGTGATTTCTATGCTGGATATAAATTTAGGATAACTCCTAAATTTAGATATACGTTGGTTGTACCCGAGAGCACAGTGCTCTCTCTGGCCGACAGGTGGACCCGGGGTCCACTGTGAGTCTCCTCTTCTTCTCCCTCTGGCCCTTTCTTCTTCCTCTCTCCCGCGCGCTTTCTCCACCGGCGACGCCTAGTGCGTAGGACATCTAGGCCGTACCGTGGTAGTGCATGGCGTGCTAGCTGCTGGTGCAGCGTGCACTCACCTCGCGGGCCAGCGTGCTGTCGGCACTGCTCGCGGATTTGACTTCGAACACCGGCGATCGGCGACGAGCGGCGTTGGTGGACTTCGCCCACCGTACACCGAGCTCGAGCTATAAAAACGGCCGGGGTGCCTCTCTCTTCTTCCTCACACCTGGCCTCACTTCTCCTCCTCCTTCTTTCTCCATTACTGCTTACAGAAGCTCGGTCGAGGCTCTAATGGCGGAGGCGATGCCGGACTGGTTTGTGATCCTGATATGCGGAGGGCTGGCGACGCTGCTGGGGCTCTCTGTGCTCCTGTGCGCGATAATCTTCGACGAGTATCGCAACGCTGCGGCTCGGGTGTTGGTTCTCCGCGGTGGTGGTGATCATGAGGAGTAGATGGGGTGTGCCGGGTGCTAACTGTTGTTAGGGGGTGATTAGCTGGATGCAACACCGTTGCAAAGTTTTGCAAACAGTGTATGTGTTCGAATGGTAAGGGTTGTGAGTCTGCTGCGTGGTGCTGTGTGAAATTAATTAATCCATGTCGTGAAGTGGCAGGTGTAGCAATTCAGGGAAAAGAAGTTTCACTCCAGGATTTTGCGACGGAAAAACAGTTAATTTAAAGGAGCATAAACCACAACAAAAACTACACACATTAGCAGAAGCCAAATAATTGACTCGTCGTACAAACTCAGGGTATCACGCATAAGTCACACACATAAATAAATGCTGCAAAGAACAAATACAGTAGTGACGTCTAAAATGAAAATGGTAACTGGGCGGGGTCCTGATAAAATGTCTCTGGTAAAGGGATACATTCTTCTTCAATCGGAGGCAGTGGATTGACCAGTCGATGTATGCGTCTCTCCGTGTCGGGTCTCAGTGGTCTGCCGATGGCAATCTGAGGATTTAAATCTGTGAGGCTCTGGAGATAATCCATCACTCGCTGGTTTAAATGCTCTTGAGCAATTATGTACTGGATAAGTTTGGCCAGAACTAGGTCTCTCTCAAAACGTCCACCAGGAAAAGACGTTACTTCTCCGGGTGCTGCACGACTTGAAAAGTAATAATATCCTCGTTCGCGGGCATAGGGTACTGCGGATCGAAGACGAGCAATCGCCTCTTTCGCAGCAGCTTCTATGGCCAAGGGTGGGGTTGGCATAGATTTCCCCATAAAGGAAACTTCTGTTGGATCTTGGTTGGGGTCTACAGGAGGAATGTGTACTGCTGCCCAATACTCCGAGGTGGATGGGGTGATCCTCGATTTGAACAGCTCGTACTGGGGTGGCTGGGTAGAACCCATGGTACTGCGGGTAAAATCCCACAATAATTTGACAAAGCTACCTGGGGTTGCATCTGGGGTTCTCAGATGAATGCTGGGGTTCGGCATGACAGGAAAAAGCGTGAGTGTTGTGCACAAAGTGAGGGTTGCTGGGTAAGGTCACATGGTGGCCTTTATATAGCCATGGAGCCGGATCGTTTTACCGTGGTGAAAGGTAAAAAAAATTCCAGCTTAGTTCCAAAGGTCGGGTCGGTGTCAGAGATACACATATCTCATAAAGAGACATGTTACTGTGGTTGCCGCCGGGTTGGTTTTGGTAGTTGTGCCCGGAAAAAATATGCAACTATGCGCTGACCAATTATGCAAAGCTACTATTAAAACAGAGGCACAACAACAGGCCGCGTTAATATACACGGTCGCATGATTACAAAGCGAGGATACATTGAAACCTGGTGCTACTCATACTGCTTAGTCTACTTCGTTTATGTCTAAACGGGCGTGCCTGGTGGATGTCGAGGCTTCTCCACGTGTCTCTCTGCCGGGATTAGTCAGAGATGGCGGAGGAACTGCAGGGTCGGGGTAGTGATGATGACCATCGCGGGGAGTGTTGGCCACAACCCCGTTGGAGTGTGCTCCCAAAATGCGTCGAAGCACTTCTGGGGTTATCGCAGCACCTTGGCCGGTGGCTGGGGCAGATCTCGGGGTCTCGATTGGTTGTCCAAACAGCACGACTGGGTTGTCGATGTTGGGCTCGTTTTCTTCTCTTGCCGGGGCTCGACGAACCAGCTCTCCACGAGCTGCGATTAGATCAATAGTGATCTGGTCGAACAGTGCCTCTAGTGCACCTACATAGCGCACTAGGTGCAACAATGCGGGGTCCGTCTCGTGATCTCCATTGGCAACTTGGGGTGGTCTACCATACCCTTAACGTCTGGGGTACTTGTGGAACGAGCGACAGTTAACTCTGGGCGACAAGTGCCTGAGATGAACTATAGCCTCTCGAGCGGCTAGCTGGATGGCTTGTGGCTCAAAGGATGTTGTTCTTCCGGTGAACCGGTAGGGGCGCTCGGGTGCTAGACTCCTACCGTAAATGTGCACAGTGGCCCAGAATTGGCGGTCTTCACCGCTCATGGGTCCTTGATACACAACATATTCTGGTGGCTCCTCTAACGCCTAGGCACGACGGGTGAGGTTTGCGAGGATGGTCACAAAACCTCCAAGGTTGGTTGCTGTGGTTTCGTTGTGCACTATAGGTCCAGGCATTATGGCTCGGTTTGGGGTAGCGGCTGTGTTGTGCTGGTTTGGTGTTAGTGCGCCCCTTTTTATAGGGAAAAGGGGACGGAATCTTCCTTTGAACGCTTGCGGGAAAGGATTATTTAGGGTCCGGTCACTGGCGCATGAGTGACAGGTTAGGTTGATAGGTTGGGCACCGACTGCCAAAAAGTGTCGGGGTCACTGTGTGGCTATCTTGCACGAGAAGCTTGGCTGGGGTTTGGTTAAGGTCTGGTGGGTTGGTTTGCCTAAGTTTATTGACCTGGCTAAGATAGGATTAGCCAATGGTCAGCCTGGCTCCGATACCAAGTCTGTCACGACTGGGTTTTCCGGGTAATAAATTTCCAGAAAGGACTGTCGTGCTCATCAGCCCCAGGATTACTGTTAGCTGATGAGGCTCCAACTTGATACAGAAATTCCAAGCAAAATACAAAAATATGTAGTACAAGACCATTCTGGCCTGTGAGTACAACAAATGGTTTCTAGTGGTTGATGGCGGAAGCGGTTTGTGAAACATCAGTGTCTATGGGACTCCATTTCCCACGGGAACAGCTGACCAGGTTAAATTCCTATCTTCGCGAGGCTGCTATCTCCATTGAGTGGGTTCCGGGGCTGGCATCGCGTCGCTCCTCTCCGTGCAAGCAAAATCTGGCCAAGACAATAGCCAGGGACAAGCCAGTGAGTACTTTGAATGTACTCGCAAACATTATGAACACAGGTATAATATAACAATGATGTGCTAAAAATATTTTTATGCTCATGACGTCAGTCATGAAAGATAAATGAAACTCTGATGCGTGCAAGCAAGTTATTTATAAAATTGCAATAACATGGTAGTATAAAAATTTATGAAACAAATAACAAAATGCCACATCGGCGTCTGAGCGATGCCACAAAGGCTTAAAAATGCCACAGTCGGGCGTCTGAGCGACGCCACATAAAGGGCTTTGAAAGAAATGCCACAGTCGGGCGTCTGGGCGACGCCACATAAAGGGCTTTAAAAGAAATGCCACAGTCGGGCGTCTGGGCGATGCCACATAAAGGGCTTTAAAAGAAATGCCACAGTCGGGCGTCTGGGCGACGCCACATAAAGGGCTTTAAAAGAAATGCCACAGTCGGGCGTCTGGGCGACGCCACATAAAGGGCTTTAAAAGAAATGCCACAGTCGGGCGTCTGGGCGACGCCACATAAAGGGCTTTAAAAGAAACAATCATAGTGAATATCCCGGAGGTAGAACCATCCCAGAGATATTCGGTAATAACAATAATATCACGGGTTAGTCAACAATAATAATAATCATCATAGGTATCACAAGTCACGAGTAGTAATTCCATTTTCTGGTTAACGGTTTCACCTCCGAAGACCGACACTAAGACCGACACCTGACCCATCCCAGACTGTAATCCTTAACCATGGACACGGCTATTCGAATAGGTTTATTCTCTGCAGAGGGTGTACTCTTTACCCACGAGTAACGGATTTCTTTAGTCCATCGGGACTAATTCCGTCTACGGTCTTTTTGTTGAAAACACACCTAACTTGCACACACCAGCTTATCTCACACGTGTCTGGAATCACCCACGTAACCTGTTAAGCAAACTCTAAGTGGGGAGGCTACAACCTCGCGTAGCATGGGATCAAATTTATATCGCGCGCTCTAAGGGGTGGCCTCCCCTCTCGGTCCCAACCGGAAACACCCATGCCCCCGGACCAGGTGGCCTGCCTACCAGCTACAACTGGTATCTTCCACCATGGCCTCTCTATACGGTGTGTGCTAGAAAGAGGTTGACAACTTACTGAACCGTACTCTACTTGCTGTAGAGACGAGTGGTAGTACGAAACAAGTATGGGGGTTACTGGCACAAGACTCGATCTACGGTCAACTCAGGAGGTTTAAGTGTTCCCTGCATGATTAGTATAACGAATATATATTTCATCCAATAGAGTCACCGCTCATATCACCTTGCCATGCCATACCAGACATAACCATCCCGACGGTGACCGGCGACAAACTCATACCTACCCAAGGCAGAGGTTTTCCCGGTTCCCTGCCGGTATGCATGCAAGGCTCATGAGGGTGATTATCATCACAAGTGTGTCCATTTCCAACAGCATGGAAATCAATAACATGCACCCATGCATATGATCATATCACATGAAATAACAAGTCCTTCGAAAAAACGGTGGTGTTATAAATGTATCAATGATCACACCAAAATATTATGCCGGGGTTCAGAATGCTTGCCTTCAATGTGTGGAAAGGCAGGGCGCACTCCAAAACTTTTGAAAGCTTCTTCTCTCTCCCCAAAATCCTATTTAAAAATATATTTGAATTAACACACATTTCAAAAACAGAACCAAAAGGTTGTTTGAAAATTTTTCAAATAAATCTTAAAATAAACTAGACCAAATTTAAGGAAGGTAGGAAAAAGAATCAACTCATTTGGAGTTATATTTAAAAAGTTATAGCCAGTCAAAGATGTGGTCAAAATCTATTATTTAAATTAAAACAGAAAAGAAAACGTTTCGGAGGGGAATATGCTTTCGATGCGGGGAAGACGTACTGGAGGAATTACGCCTTCACTTGAACACGTGGACCAGTGTGGGGTGTCACTGACAGTGGGCCCGCTTGGCCCACTGGTCAGGTTTGACCAGTCACCGCGCGTTGTCTCCCTCCTCTGCCCGAGTGGAGCGGGGCTCCGGCGATCGTCGCCGGCGAACGGTGGCTCCGTTCGGAAAGCTTAGGCCACCGGCGGATTCAGGGGGCCGAGGTGGTCACTCCGGTAGTCGTAGGGTTTTCGGAGGTGGAGGAAATCGCCGGCGGCGAGCTCTGCGGCGGAGAGAAGCTTCGGTGGTAAAGTGGTTTTGTGGCGGCGATGGCTCCCGATCAAAATCGAGTAGGGGTAAGGGTTCACGGGAGGATGAGGAGGTTCTTGGTGGAGAGAACGGAGAGGGAGAGGCCTCGGTGGTGCCGAAATGGCCGGGGCAGTGGCGGCGGCCGTGGTTGCCGGAGATGAGGAAGGAGGCCTCCCCGGGTCGATTGGCTGCCAATGGGGTCCTCTGGAGGTGGCTTGGGACTGCCTGCGTGCGGAGATGAGCTCGGGGCTCCTTATATAGGCGAGTCGAGGCGGTTCAGCGGCGGCCGTGGATAAGCTCCCGGCGAACCGACGTTCTGTAGCAGCAGGGCATCGTGGCGGCGACGAGCGCTAGCGGACATGGCTGTGGATGAGCACGCGCTGTTCCAGGGGCCAGGTGGCGAGCGGGAGTGGCTTGGGCGGCGCTGAACGGCGCAGGGCTGTCGGGCGGCGGCGGCGGCTAGTGCTTGGCCTGTCGGGCGCGGCGAGGGGCGGCTTGGCGCGTAGCTGAGAGAAGGGGAGCGCGTGGCGTGATGCTGCTGTGTGGGCCAAAGCCAGGGGGCAGCGTGTCAGCTCGGGCGCGTGGCTGCAATATGCGCGCTCTGGGCGCGCCCAGTGCACGCACGGGACGTGCTCGACGAAAAGCTATGGCATGTTAG
Source organism: Triticum aestivum (assembly GCF_018294505.1). Lineage (NCBI taxonomy): Eukaryota > Viridiplantae > Streptophyta > Magnoliopsida > Poales > Poaceae > Triticum > Triticum aestivum. Next base: position 474,509,780 of record NC_057798.1, on the reverse strand, counting down.
GGGGCTCCAAACCACAAGAAAGTTAGCAGGGTGGGGTTATAGTTTAAGGCAAAACCATTGGACATGCTGGTCTGGCCAGGGGATTAAGTCCATAGTGCAAACAAGGACTCATGTCAAAACTGATCATGTCTGAAAGGTGTTTGACAAAATGCCAAGGGCACTTAGGCATTTCTTGGAGTGGCCAAAATCTCCAGATCAGTGTCTCTGTGGATGAAAGAGAGAGTGGTGAGGCTATTTGGCCGAAAGCAGAAACTTGTTAGTGTAAGTTTAGCAGAAGTTCAATTCTGGACAGGAAATAAATGACATTATTTCATGAACCAAAAATGATCCAAAAGGTGCATGCTCCTGGACTTAAGGGTTTAACATGGGGGACTACAATAGGAGGAATGATCAAGGGTTAAAGAGCAAGTAAAAACATGGTTGATGTACAAACCATCAAGTTGGTCCAGAATGAGGATGAGGTTGATTCACTCAAATTTTTCAAAGAACAAAAATAGGTTTTTGCACAAAGTGGAATAATAGGCTCCTACTGACCTCCCTTAATTTTGGTAGAAGTTTTAAAGAAATATTTAAATAGGTTGTAGTGCAAAATGCACTCTGGACCAGAGAAGAAAAATTTAGTGTAGAGCTCAAAATATTTCATGAATGAAATATATTTTAGCATAAAAGTGATTTAAAAACATCACATGACATCTACAATTTTTTGTGGGAATTTTAAGTGAATTTATCAAATGGTTGTAGTTCAAATATGGCCATTTAACCTAGAAAACCCTTTTCAAGAAAACAATGATCAAGCAACTAAATTATTTAATTAGTTACACTGATAAAAGGAAAGTTTTTCTTGAGAGGTTAATCAAGTACAATAACACATTTGAAAAGTTTTCTCTATGGGAAAAGCTCATAATAACAGGGAAGGAAATGATTTAAACAAAATCAAAATGGAGCTCAAAATTCAAAGTTTTAAATCCTGGTAAAAATTTTATTCCATTAAAACAAGGCCAAAATTTTGGGGTGTCACAACCGACATGCGGGCCATGCAGCGCACAGGCACAAATGCCATCCACCAAATTAGAAGGCAGTGTGCAGGTGGAGAGTCACCCCGGTCATAGCGCAGCAGTAATGAGCCGTCGTATAACAAAACCCCACCTCCCTGCAGTCTAAGTTTGACGGACGAAGCAACCATCATTTCACACTTTGCTGAATCCCCTTCTCCCTCACTGTCTTCAAGAAAGGCAACACTCGCATCTGCCACTGTTGTTCTCTCCCAACAAAGGGAAGGTAAGCGGATCCGTGATGTTGGTATATTTTCGTTTAGAGAAAAAGAAAGAACTTTTGCAAAGCAGTAACCGATCCACACTCTCTTTTTTGTTTCATTGTCATTGAGATTGTGTTTTCCTTTTAGTGGTCTCCTAGTATTCGCCAGTTTCATGATGGACCAAGGAGAACGAGGAAAAGATCTGTCGATATTGGAGCAGACGCGGGAGGCTGATCCCCACGAGACAGAGAGCTCCAAGAAGATGGAGGCAGCCATCGAGCCGACCCCAGATATGCTCACGGCCACTACTGAGATGGTCAACACCCCGTTTGAGGTTACAGCCCCCGTGGCACTGCAGGAGCAGTTTTCCCCCTTCGAGGATGTGTCCCCCCCCCCCCCGCACGCTGAGCTGCCCAAGGTGATTTTCTTCTTTGCCGATCTCGATTGTAGTTTTTCATCTAAGTATGTGGTGATGAATAATGCAAAATTTTATTAGCTTCGATGCCATGCTATACATAGAGGTTTAAATAACTTGTGTTTCTTATACTTGAAAGTAATTCAAATTTTGTTTCTTTTTTAATTAGAGCACTGATGCAGACAAGGATTGTGTTGTTGTACATATCACTCGCTATGAGGCGGATGACCGGAATATACGCACTGGGAAAACAGAGTTCTTAGGCTATTGTATCCTGGAAGCCCTTTGCACTTATACCAATGTCGAGTTGTATTCCAGCCTCATTGTTGTCAGGCGTGTTGTCTAGGGTGTACTGAAGCACAAGAAGTTCAAAGCTACTCCTTCATTTGTGAGGCATATTGTTCTTGTCAAGCTTACGCAGGAAGATGATGTGGCATGCCTCCACAAACAAGTTTATGAGTGGCAAGGCCACAAGGTTGTCTTCATGAAGGTTCACAGGATTGAGCTCCTGCCGGATGTCCTCGATGATGTTCATGGCAAGGTTCGTCTTGTGTACAGCCCCAATTAGATCGAGGCATGAAATAGTTGCCCCAGCTAGTGTTTAATAGAAGTTTGGATTGTGTCTAATTATCTGAACCTTGCATGTTATCAAGACCTCTGGGCTAGTACTCTGTTTGAATCCGTCTATGGGAACTGCTGCTACTTTTGTGTGCCCGTGAATCATGTGAGAACCATCGTAATTGTTGCGGAAACAGATGTGTCCTCACTAGTTTTTTTCACGAATATGGCATGGTAAGACATAAGTTGTCACGGTTTATCATACGAGAAGTGTGTGTTTGATGAAATAGAGTACTCGTTTGAGAAATGTGCGCTGACGTATACATAAATACTTGTAAACACTGTTGGTGCTACCCCACTTGTAAGCAGTTGTGCAAAACATGGCACATTGGCTCAGCTCGCTTCAACACTAGGCTATCGACCAGCTAACAATCAACAATCTGTTGTCTGACATAGAAGCAACCATGTATCTTGTTACAGTGGTTCATGCAGTTAACTGAGGCCACAATGTAAATTCCAAATGTTCACACGCTAGTCCAGCGTTCATGTGGAACACTCACATTAAACTCGGCTTCATAAAAAAGTTGAAACGCATAAGTTAAGCAATTTTATACATCTCAATGATTCACAGAACATAACAAACATATACTAGTTCACAGCAAAAGACAAAGTTGTGAGAAGGTTTACAAATCAGGAAAAAACAAGCAAGGCTTCTGTGAGCAAAGGGCCTCTCGGCAGGCTTAAATTTCCTGGAGTTCACTCTGGTTTTTTCTTGTTGCCACCATCCAGGGTTAGCTTCTCTCATTCTAGAATAACCAATTATAATTGTGGTCTCAGCTGGAATGCTAAACTGAACCATGCAGTGTACTGACCAGCTGAAATTCTTGTGCATTCCACTAAATTTAAGCACCGCTATTTGCAGAAATAAGCAGACCACAATGCCTCTTGTCTGTGCACCTGTCCAAAAAACCGTCGTGCAGTCGTGCCAGCTAGTCCTTGGTCCATGGATGAACTGGTAGAAAGTGCATTTTGGACTAGGGTGCAGTTGTTTTCGCTCATCCCTGCACTTCAATTAGGAAGTAAAACGTATGAATCAGCTTCTTTTAGATTGCGTTGGTCATTCTACCTAGTTACTACCAATGTAGGAATACCTGGAACACTGGTGGTTAGAGGACGGCAGCTAGGAATAGCCATCTCATTTTATGCAGTTGTACTAAAACTAAGGTGTGTACTTTTGATTGCGCAGACAAGAAAGCATATGGAGACAGACATCCCGAAACGATATGGAGATAGACATCCCGGTTTGCGCAAATACAAAATACGGTTATTTAAACAGTGACAGATATTTGCAGTGGCGTATGATTAACAGCAGGATCTATTGTGTTATAATTGGTACTAGATTGACATTATGAAAGTGCCCTTAAGTAAGTAGCATCACATCACATCAACACTGCCACTAGATTAACATATAGAACAATAGCATTAGTATTACTATCATGAGAGTAGCACATGGTCAGTAAATGTGCAATCAAATTTGCGCAGTTCCACTAGGATGAAGCAATGTTAGCGGTGTGAGATCTAAGTGTAACTGCAGAAACACAATTCATGGGAAATAGAGCAAGACGGAAGCACTTCATAAAATGGTGGTGGCATTGCTTAAATTTATCGACGGCACTAGACCATTACTTATAGTGACATTAGGTGGCATTGCTTAATGCTTCATGTGATTTTACATTAGAGGTAGCGATATGGGTGTAGGGACAGCAGGGGCATAAAGTGGTGAGGCAGATGTGGTTCCCGAGAGTGGCAAACACTCAGGAAGCATGTCTGCATTTGTCCCATTTTTTATCTCCTCGGTGACATTTTCCTATGTGAGCACAGGAAATCTAGACCTGCTCATTCTCATTTGTGTTGTCCCCCAACACCCGTCACTTTCTTTCCTTTTTCAACCAAGAGACAGTTCCACTTCCCCCCACTCTTCGCCATCCACCATGCTTTCTTCGTCTTTTCAAACAAGAGACCGGTTGGGTAGCCAGTATCTACTACTTTCCCCCGTTTCCTCTTAGAACCAAGTCCTAGATTCATGCTACAGCTTTCCCACATTCTTCCCTGTTTGAACCAACTCTTAGAGTCGACTATATGAACTAGCTTTACCTCTAATAATAGTAGAAGTCTAGGTGGCTTTGGAACAGCGGACAGAAGTAGAAAAAGATCCACATGAAGACAAGTGGGGAGCTGGGGCAGTAGAGCAAGGTAGGTTTCAAAGGAATATATACCTGAGGGTCGTCGGCATGTGGCAAAGATGGCGTCGGGAGGCCGCATCATGGCCACAATACCACAAGGAGGAAGAAGGGGTCTGATACGTCTCCAACGTATCTATAATTTTTGATTGCTCCATGCTACTTTATCTACTGTTTTGGACTATATTGGGCTTTATTTTCCACTTTTATATTACTTTTGGGACTAACCTATTAACCAGAGGCCCAGCCCAGAATTGAGTCCAAACGGAATGAAACCTTCGGGATCGTGATTTTCCAACCGAACATGATCCAGGAGACTTGCACCCTACTCCAAGAAGTCTCCGAGGAGGTCACGAGGGTGGAGGGCACCCCCCCCCCCCTGGTGCGCCCCCTACCTTGTGGGCCCCTCGGAGCTCCACTGACATACTCCTTCCTCCTATATATACCTACGTATCCCCGAACGATCAGAACAGGAGCCAAAAACATAATTCCACCGCCGCAACCTTCTGTATCCATGAGATCCCATCTTGGGGCCTATTCCGGAGCTCCGCCGGAGGGGGCATCCACCATGGAGGGCTTCTACATCATCACCATAGCCCCTCCGATGAAGTGTGAGTAGTTTACTTTAGACCTTCGGGTCCATAGCTAGTAGCTAGATGGCTTCTTCTCTCTTTTTGGATCTCAATACAATGTTCTCCCCCTCTCTCGTGGAGATCTATTCGATGTAATCTTCTTTTTGCGGTGTGTTTGTTGAGACCGATGAATTGTGGGTTTATGATCCAGTATTATCTATGGAAAATATTTGATTCTTCTCTGAAATCTTTTATGTATGATTGAGTTATCTTTGCAAGTCTCTTCGAATTATCTTTTTGGTTTGGCCAACTAGATTGGTAGTTCTTGCAATGGGAGAAGTGCTTAGCTTTGGGTTCAATCTTGCGGTGTCCTTACTCAGTGACAGAAAGAGTTGCAAGGCACGTATTGTATTGTTTCCATCGAGGATAACAAGATGGGTTTTTTATCATATTGCATGAATTTATCCCTCTACATCATGTCATCTTGCTTACGGCGTTACTCTATTTTTACTTAATACTCTAGATGCATGCTGGATAGCGGTCGATGAGTGGAGTAATAGTAGTAGATGCAGAATCGTTTCGATCTACTTGTTTTGGACGTCATGCTTATATACATGATCATTGCCTAGATATACTCATAACTATGCTCAATTCTGTCAATTGCTTAACAGTAATTTGTTCACCCACCGTAGAATACTTATGCTCTTGAGAGAAGCCTCTAGTGAAACCTATGGCCCCTGGGTCTATTCTCATCATATCAATCTATATCACTTTATTTACTTGCTTTGTTTTTACTTTGCCTTTACTTTTACTTTGCATCTATCTATCAAAAATACCAAAAATATTATCTCTATCAGATCTCACTCTCGTAAGTGACCGTGAAGGGATTGACAACCCCTAAGCATTGGTTGTGAGTTGCTATCATTTTGTGTAGGTACGAGGGACTTGTGTGTGGTCTCCTATTGGATTGATACCTTGGTTCTCAAAAAATGAGGGAAATACTTACGCTACTTTACTGCATCATCCTCTCCTCTTCGAGGAAATCCAATGCACTGCTCAAGAGGTAGCAGGGTCGGAGGCCCTCCCGAGCCGGCGCTCTCTCGGAGAGAATGGCACGGCCGCCAATCGGGACGTGTGGGCAGCCGTTGGTCTCCTCCCTCGCCACTGACGACAGCGTGAACGATGCACCTACACCCTTACCCGGGTCGAGGTTATCCGGCTGGATTTGTGACCAGCCATGAGCAGAGAGAGAGTGTGTCCACCTATGTCTTGCTTAGATCTAGAGAGCATGAGAGAGCGAACGAGAGGAACCCTAGTAAAGCAAGCGCTAAGGCTCCTGCTTATATATATATAGTGGAGTGATTTTGTTGTACCAGCTTCAAAAAAATGCGCTCCTATGTGTACCTGCGAGTGGGTGTGAGAGAACTAGTGTGTGCGTGCACTGCTTCTCTTCGTGAGAGTACAATATACTATGCCCAAATAACGTTCGCCACAAGAGTAATAGTATAAGTGTGTGACGTGTGAGCTAAAATAAAATGTGTGTGACATCTTTTGTTTTCTAGAAGTTCTGAGGGTAGGGTGTGAAGAGCACATATGTGTTGACGTCGACCTGCAGATAGACGGTGGGTGCGAGAGGACACGGGAGAGTCATGACTCATGAGGGTGCGTTTGCGTGAGAGAAAGGGGGCACGTATCAATGCAATGCATGTGTCCATAAATCATAATCCAACAAATGTTCACCACAAGCATTTTCCTCATGAACGTCGTAAGAACGTTTGATCGGCATCAAAAAGTGTCAGTTTTGCCATGTCATTTAACAGAACAACCACTCCTCCTACACACAAATCATCCATGTGAGTGTTAGCAACTGTCGTATGCTCCCTCCGTTCCAAAATGTAGTGCATATAGCTTTATTGAAAATTCGAACCTCGCAAACTTTTACCGAGTTTTCGTGTACCAAATTGCACATGTAGAATATCCATTATATATCATTTCATTAATCTTCGAGAGGTAACTATAAAGATGGGGGAGGAGTCTACAAAGAAAGACCATCGTATCACCTGCAGCAATTTCAACCATCCTTTGGTGTGGAGGAATATCATAGGAAATCCATATGATATGATTTTTATAGGATTTTTTCCTTTAGAGCCAATTGGTTCATAGGAATAGACTCATATACTCCACATTTCAAAGGAAATAAACATGATATCATTTTTATAGCTTTAGAGCCACTTGGTTCATATGAATGATTCCTATACTCCCATAATTTCAAAGGAAAATAAACATTAGCGTATATTCAATAGAAAAGTTCCTATGATATGAACCAAATTACATCTCTTTTCTAATCCCTCCTCATAGGAATTGAGATACATGTCATCTCTAGATTCAATAGAAAAGTTCCTATGATGTGAACCAAATGACATCTCTTTTCCAATCCCTACTCATAGGAATTGAGATACTCCATGCATCTCTTTCCCTAGAACTTCCATGTATACATCTTCTATTCCCAAATAGCTAGTACAACCCACTAGTAGCTTTTTTCCAAGACATGCAACTATGGCACAAGAACTATACAGTGTGCGAATAACTTTGAAAGATGGTCGCTGGATGAAGCTAATCCGGCAGTGCAGAGATGGCAAATCTGTGCACTACTGGCCGTTGGATATCATCAACATTCCACCAAATCTGCCACATGTACAATTTAGAAGACTCCATGGTTGAACATAAGAATAATGCACAAACCTCAAAACACAAACACTTCTCCTTTGTTCTAGAATCTTTCATATCATAATTGCCTATTTTTTCTAAATGAATTGCCATTATTTGTTTTTTACTTTATGCTTTGCAATGCACAACCCCATGAATCTTAATTTTTTTAATAAAACTAATTGATTTTGAATGAGATGAACTATAAGAACTAAACAAACATCTACATCATGCATATATGACTCAAAGCTTTACATGCTATAGTGTGTATTTATTCATAATTTGGTTTCCAAATCTCATGTGTTCAATGCATGTGTACCTTACTAGTTTTGAGTAGAGTAGAAAATCTCACGCGGCCCCGGGTATATCAAAATGTAGGGCCCATGGATCATTGCCTTTCGGTCGAACCTATCTCCACTGGTCCCCAAACCCAAAATGATGCCTCGTTCCCGTAAAACCAAGAGGCCCACACATATTTAAGGCATCGACTCGAACTCAATCACTCTCCCATTTACTACGACGTGGCCCCGCACGCCGTAGTTCTCCTACAAACCCTACCGCCGCATGCATCATCGATTTTCTTCAAGAGGATGATGGAGAAACCGATTTGTAGTGGAGGCGCTTTCAAAAAAAGGATCTGTAGTGGAGACCCGTACCCTAGGGTGCCCTAGGTAGCTGCCTCACGCATCATTGGTTTTCTCTTTTCTTTATGCTCTTGCTCCCTAGAGTGAAATGATGGTTGCTTCGTCCTAATGCGGGAAAGGTGGGGCTTTGTGATTTGACCCCTCATCGCTCATTTTCTACTACCGCGGCGCTACGACCAGGGTGCCTCCAATTCCAACCTCTGCTCCGAACTGTAATTTGGTGCATCGCACGTGGAACAAGACGGTGGATGAGCCACATGTTGGCCAAAGGGGTCCTGTTAAGTGTGTCGCCATTTCGTGTGCGGACTGACCCTGCTTGAGTTGCTACACCAACACGGCAGGAACAGCCTACCACTTGGTTTTGCTCCTTTGTGAATCCCGACTATATTGATCTAAAAAGATACGTATATTACTACCCTCTCCATCTCGGTTTTTTAGGCGTCTCGGTTTATAGGGCGTGCACGTAGTTCTAGGTCATCCATTTGACTAACTAAATATGAGTTACTATGTCACAAAAAGTATATCATTGGATTCTTAAGCGGATGTAGTTTCTAAACATATATTGTTCATCACATATATAGCCAGTTAAATTCTCAACCTAGAACAACGTCCATGCCATGTAAACTGATACAGAGGAAGTAGTAAAAATGAAGTGATTTTACCGAGCGATCGGCGGGGGAGCATGGTCTGTCATGCGGTCCCACGTGTCATGATGTACCAAGGCGATGCGTGTGTCCCTCTTGAGGCAGAAGCAATACTACGTGGTTTGAGATGATGGTGAACCGAAGTGTGAAATAATGGTTGCTTCGTCCGTCTAGGAAGGTGCGGCATTGTGATTTGACGTCTCATTGCTCATTACTACTACTGGGGCGGTACGAGTGGGGTTCGTCCCCCTGCTGTTCTGCCATGTTATTTGGTGCTTGACACCTCGACCCGGTTGCTATATGCCCTACATGTCGGCGAGAGGAAGTACAGAATTCATGAAAGCGAGCGACGACGGAGGAGTACAAGACACGGCTTGGTTTTTGTTGTTTCGTGCGATCCATCGATACAAACCCGGACTAAAAATAGGCGAGGGAGGGTCTTTTCCCGCGCGGCAGGCAGTGAAGTTTGGCATAGTCTATTCAAGGCAAGAAGGCAGGAAGGGAAACAAGCAAATAAAGGTTGAGCGACTTAGTTTTGGGAAAATCTGATTTTACTGAGTACGTACCCACTAGGGTTTATAGGGCTCATCTAAAAAAATTGTTTTTCCATTTTATAAGCCTCGATTCTACTAGTAGTAGTAGTACCATCACATGTTGGATTTCGAGGTGCGTAAAATCACCCGATGCAAGCAGTGTCAAGAGAAAACTCACCAATGCATCTAGAAGTTCATGGAATTTTAGTGGTCATTCATGCATTCGTTCTAATTAATGCCTCGGTAAACATAACTTCTTGTGAAAAATGAGCATACTAATTAATTGTGCAAACTACGAAATTGTAGCGACCTGACCCAAAATCGGTCAAATCTCTGTGTCTGTACCATCCCAAGATCATGCTGGTACTCACAGTACATCGATAAAGTAATCAAAGTTCAATCACACCTGAATTTTATTACACGATTCTCATATAGAGTCTTTATTACAAGGGAATAAATTCGGCTCAAGGCCAACTCATGAGAAATAAACTACTAATGATGCGGAAGCGTCGAAGGTAAAGCGAGTCCATCCGACTCCAAAGGGCAATCGCCAAGCGCGGAGCGTAGCCTCACTCCTGATCGGAATATACCTCTGCAACATAAGACGTTGCAGCCATGTAGGTCAGCTTTTGGAATAAGCTGGCAAGTCATGAAGAATAACAATAATAAAGTTACTACACTATATGCATTTTGGCTGTGGAGCTCTAAGTTTCATCATTTTGCGTAAAGCCAATTTTATCCTACTACAGTGGACTTGTTTGCAAATTACTACAAATTGTTGGTAGTTATTGAGATGGTTCCGCCAACCAATATCTCGTTCCCAAATTATTAAGTCATAAACCCCTCAAATTAATTCATTAGTTTCAGTGTTGAGAATTCCGAATACTTCCAAGTTCCAGAGGCTCAAATGTCCGTAACCGGGGACACGGCTAATCGATTAGATCTTTAAACTCTGCAGAGGTTTGCGCACTTTCCCCGCAAGAATCATTCCCTCCTTTTAAAGTCTTCGCACTTCATGGTGTTTGAAGACGGGACGAATGAAACAGGGTCTTCCGAAGAGTTCTTCTGGCTACTGCCGGTACCCATCCAATCCTACCGTTCTTCTACATCTCGTAGTACCGTCCAGCCAGCGTCACTACTAGGGTCAACCCAGCCAGAGCCCATAATGGCTTGCGGCTGCACAGGTAAGCTTCCGGTCATGGGGCATCCATCCTTCTCTTCGTGGCTGGGTGAAGCTTTCCGCAGGATGTCATGGCGCTTCTCCATGCATCCCGGCCACCACTGGGTGCTCCAGGGTGCCCGTCAACCGTCCTCCACCCAGTAGTGATTTTCCGAAGTCCTTCTTGATCATTGTAGTTCATGGGGTTGTCATCATCATTGACTCTCACATCTTGCTTATGAATTTCACTCAACCCAAAACCCGTCTACGAGCATAGCAAAATAAACTACTTCGTCCCGGGGTCATGGTAACAAGGGGATTGGTTCATCCTACCACATGATACTACTCAAGTTTAATGACTTCAAGATTTCACTACTGCATGCGTGGTGGGGTGGTGACAATTCTAATGCACAAAAACATAGGTATAGAAATAACATGATCAAGACTTGCCTTGCTGATGATCCTCGTAAGTTAAAGAGTCGTAGTAGCAAGCTTCGCACTCCGGAAACTCTACCGAGACAAACAATGAACACAATAAGCAAAACAATAGGATCACATAACACAACATAACAAAAGTAACCTAACACAACAAAGCAACCAAAACCAAAACCAAAGGAAAACTCAAAGAAAAATCACTCAAAGTTTCCCTACTTCAACCATAGCAAAAAAAATAGTTTTTATATAATAAAAATTCCTTAATATAACCTAATCATGGTTTTAAGTTAACTTAACAGAAAAGGTTTCACTAAGCAACTAGGAGCAAAAAGAATTAATTAAAAAGCTATTATAAAACTCATTTTAGGTCTAATCCAATTTCTATTAAGAAAATAATTTAAAAACTTTTATTAATTATAAATAAAAGTTCAACTATTAGGATGACAGAAACTAACCTAGAATAACTAATCACAAGTTAAAAATAAATTAATTTACTAATTAATTTAATAGGAAAACAGGAACTAGTTAATTAATTAGGATTAATAGGATTCTGCTTTAAACTAATTATTTATTAATCCTAAAATACCAAAGTTAATTTCTAGGGTTTGGCAATGACAAAATAAAGTTGGGTCAAAAGGAATCATGCAAAAATAATTTTTCTAACTAAAGTTATAGCAGATTTACTATTCTGACTAAAACTAAAATAAAGCCATTTTAATTATTTTTAACATAGCTAAATATATATTCTACAGAAACTATAGAAAATTTGCAATCCAACAAAAAAAGAATCATCTAAAAATATTAAACAGAATAAAAGATATACATTTTTGAAAACAGAAACTATTCGGCTAAAACAGAAAATTCAAACTAAAAAGAAAAAGGCCTAATGGGCCTATACTGTGCACTAGGCGTAACTTAGTCTAAACGGGCCTAGGTTTAAACTAAACGAACCGGCCTAAAAATAGAAACCTAAACTAAAACTAAACCGATCGGAACCGGCCGGTTTTATGAATAAAACCTAACCCTTCGGGGTTTCTAATCCTAGCCCTAGATCTAGGATCGGACGGGGGAGGGCGATGCCGGTGACTTACCGGACTCCGGCGACGGCGGCGGCGGCGGCGAGAGTGCGTCGGGGCGTCCGGGCGTCGGCGAGCTCCGGCGACTCGTCGGGGAGATGCGGACGAGGTCGGGGAGGGGTTCGGTGGTGTTGGGGGTGGTCGGGGAGGACTAGGGCGTCGGCGGCGAGTAAAATGGCGGCGGCGGCGGCTCGGGTTTCCGGCGAGCTCGTGAGGGAGAGGGAGAGGGGGTCCGGCGAGGCTAGGGGGGAATGGGGTGCGGAGGGGCTAGGCTTTATAGCCTGGGGGTCCGGCGAGCTTCGGAAGGGGATCGGGGCGATCGGGGGATCCCGGATCCTTCGGGATCCGGTCGATCTCCGGCGAGGTCGTGGCGTGGGCGAGGGGTTGGGGAAGACGGGGCGGGTGGAGCTGGGCTGGCCTGGCTCGGCTGGCCTGTTGGCCGAGTGGGCCGGCTGGCTTGGGCCAGGCGGGGAGGGGAGGGGTGCGGCGCTGGCTGGGCCTGGGGTGGCCTGGCTGGCGCCCCGGGGGGTTTTTCTTTATTTTTTTAAATAAAACAAAACAAAAATAAAACATTATCTATAAATATTTTATATAGGGTATATATATACCAAAATGATCAGGGGAATATTCCCTTTCATTTGAACATTTTTCCAAAGGCAAAATCCAAACTTTATAAAAATCCATTTTTTTCAAATTCAAATAAAATTCAGATTTGAATCCAAATCCTTTGGCATTGTTTCCTCTGATGTTTTTGGAGTGTCATGTTTGCTCCTCTCATACTTTTGATCAAGTATTTATCAGGCTTAGTTTTTGAAATGTTTCCCACATGCCAAAGTTTGAAATTCAAATTCAAAACTCAAAATTCTCTGAAACTTCAAATGGCATTCAATTCAAACAGGATGCATAGGATGCTTAGCTATAATTGTAAAACATTCCAAATAGGAAATTTGGGATGTTACAAACCTACCCACCTTAAGATGAATCTCGCCCTCGAGATTCGGGTTGGCTAGCAAATAGGTGCGGATGGTCTCGACGAAGATCTTCTTCGCGTTCCCAGGTGGCTTCTTCCTCGGTGTGGTGACTCCACAGCACCTTGCAAAACTTGATGACCTTGCTGCGGGTGACTCTGCTTGCAGTCTCGAGAATACGGACGGGTTTCTCCTTGTAAGTCAGATCACTATCAAGCTGTATGGCCTCTAGGGGCACTGTGTCTCTCAACGGAACATCGGCCATGTCGGCAGGACACTTCTTCAGCTGAGAAACATGGAAGACATCATGAACTCCGGACAATCCTTCCGGCAATTCCAACTTGTACGCAACCTCTCCACGACGTTCGAGGATTTTGTATGGGCCAATGAATCGGGGTGCTAACTTTCCTTTGACTCCAAACCTCTTGATCCCACGAAGTGGAGACACACGAAGATATGCTCGGTCTCCGACTTCGTAAGTTACCTCCTTGCGCTTACTGTCGGCATAACTCTTCTGTCGCGACTGTGCTATCTTGAGTCTGTCTCGAATCAGCTTGACTTTCTCTTCGGAATCCCTGATAAGGTCGGAACCGAAAAGTGATCGATCTCCAACACTATCCCACAGCAATGGTGTTCTGCACCTCCTTCCGTATAGAGCTTCGAAAGGGGCCATCTTCAAACTGGATTGATAACTGTTGTTGTACGAGAACTCTGCGTATGGCAAATTATCATCCCAGCTAGACCCATAGTCTAGCACGCAAGCTCTCAACATGTCCTCCAGAATCTGGTTGACTCTCTCGGTCTGTCCATCTGTCTGCGGATGAAAAGCTGTACTGAATTCCAGCCTTGTACCCAAAGTTTCATGCAACTGCTTCCAAAACTTTGAGGTAAACTGTGTTCCTCTATCAGACACGATTTTCCTCGGAACTCCATGCAGACATACGATCCTGGTCATGTATATCTTGGCCAACTTAGCACTGGTATAGGTAGTCTTCACGGGAATGAAGTGAGCTACCTTGGTCAAACGATCAACCACTACCCAGATGGAATCATAACCTGAACGGGTCCTGGGTAATCCTGTGATGAAATCCATACCAAGTTTCTCCCATTTCCAATCGGGAATCGGCAAAGGTTGAAGTAACCCTGCTGGCTTCTGATGTTCTGCCTTCACTCGTTGACAAACATCGCATACGGCTACATACTCGGCAATTTCCTTCTTCATACCTGTCCACCAGAAACTTTGCTTCAAATCCAGGTACATCTTGGTGTTGCCGGGGTGAATCGAGTACGGTGAATCATGAGCCTCCTGAAGAATTAGCTTCCTGAGTTCGGGATCATTGGGCACATAAATACGATCCTCAAACCATATAGTTCCGTGTTCATCCTTACGGAATCCTTTAGCTTTTCCTTCCTCCATCTTTTGCTTTATCTCATCAATTCCCTTGTCCGACTTCTGGGCTTCACGAATCCTTTCGGCCAAAGTGGACTGTACTTCCAGAGTTGCCACAAATCCTCTCGGAACTATCTCCAGTCGGAGATCTCTGAGGTCATCGACTAACTCCTGGGGTAATCCTCCTGCTGTAAGAGTATTCACATAACTCTTACGACTCAAAGCATCTGCTACAACATTAGCTTTACCGGGGTGGTAATGCAATCTCATGTCATAGTCCTTTATCAATTCTAGCCATCTCCTCTGCCTGAGATTCAATTCCTTCTGTGTGAAAATATACTTCAAGCTCTTGTGATCTGTGTAAACATCACAACGGTTTCCGATGAGGAAATGTCTCCAGGTCTTGAGTGCATGCACTACGGCTGCTAACTCCAAATCATGTGTGGCATAATTCAGCTCGTGTGGTCGTAGCTGTCTGGAGGTATAAGCTACAACTTTTCCTTCCTGCATGAGTACTCCTCCGAGTCCCTGACGAGAAGCGTCACAATATACCTGGTAATCCTTGTGTATGTCCGGCAAAATCAGTACTGGGGCTGTAACCAAACGTTTCTTCAATTCCTGAAAACTGGCTTCACAAGCCTCGGTCCAAACATACTTGGCTTCCTTCTTCAACAGCTCAGTCATGGGCTTGGCAATCTTCGAGAAATTCTCAATAAACCTCCGATAATATCCTGCGAGTCCGAGAAAACTGCGGATCTCCTTGACTGTGGTGGGTGACTGCCAATCGGTGACTGATACAACCTTGGTGGGGTCAACTGCTATTCCTTCTCCTGAAATAACATGTCCGAGGAATCCGACTTCCTTCAGCCAGAATTCACATTTACTGAACTTGGCATACAACTGATGTTCTCGAAGTTTCTCCAGAACTAGACGCAAATGTTCCTTATGCTCTTCCTCGCTCTTGGAGAAAATCAGTATATCATCGATGAACACCACGACAAACTTGTCCAGATATTCCATAAATACCTTGTTCATCAAATTCATGAAGTATGCAGGAGCATTAGTCAATCCAAACGACATGACGGTATACTCATATAAACCATACCTGGTAGTGAATGCTGTTTTGGGTATATCCTTTTCACGGATCTTCAACTGATGATACCCTGATCGAAGATCGATCTTGGAGAATACCTTGGCTCCAACTAGCTGATCAAATAGATCATTAATCATCGGTAGAGGGTACTTGTTCTTGATGGTCACGTCGTTCAACGAACGATAATCAACAACCATTCTCAAGGTTCCATCCTTCTTCTCTACCAAAAGAACTGGGGCTCCCCAAGGTGATGAGCTTGGCCGAATATATCCCTTCTCCAACAGCTCATTAATTTGGTTCTTGATCTCCTTCAAATCGTTCGGTGGCATCCGATAAGGTCTCTTGGATATTGGGGCTGTGCCGGGCAACAACTCAATCAGAAATTCAATGTCCCTGTCCGGTGGCATTCCTGGTAATTCCTCCGGAAACACATCGGGAAAGTCTTGCACTACTGGCACTTCCTCCTGAACAACTCCCGTGAGGGAATGCACCTGATTCTTCATCTGGCTATGCCTGGCTACATACTTGATCCTCTTCTGCTCCGGGGTGGTGAGCAGAATCGACTTGCGGGCACAGTCTATGTTCCCTTCAAACTTCGTCAACCAATCCATGCCTAGGATTACATCCAAGGTCTGGGTTTCCAACACTATGAGGTCTGCGGGAAATTTATGGTTCCCGATGTTGAGGGTTGCATGACAGCCTAAGCCTGCCATCATTTCTCCTCCTGCAGAACTGACGCGAAGGGGGCTTCTAAGGGTTTTAGTGGGCAACCCGTACTTTTCCACAACTACCCTTGATATGAATGAATGCGTTGCACCAGAATCAAAGAGTACCAATACTGAACGTGAATTCAATAAAAACTTACCAACCACAGTGTCTGGCTGATCATAGACGTCCTCCACGTCGATGTGGTTCACCTGAGCACGAGGGAACGGATTGGGCTTCTTCGCTGAGCCTCCATTGCCATTTCCATTCCTCTGCTTGGCCTCCGGGCAGTCGGTGGCGTAGTGCCCTGTCTTCTGGCACTTGAAACAGGTGATGTGGCTCAGATCCTTCGGAGCCGGGGCAGAACGATGCTGATTGCCATTGCCTGACTTGTTGTCCTGGTGACGGTTGTTCCCATTTCCTCCATGGTTATGACCTCCATGGTTATGATGGGTGTGCCCTCCTGAGTATGGTGCATAACGGGGCTTCTGCTGAGCTCCGGAGTTGTGTTTCCCCTGGCTGTACTTCCGCTTGCGGCTTTCTATCTGCTGCTGCTTGCCTTCAAGAATGGTGGCCTTGTCTACCAGCTCCTGGTAGTTGTTGAAGGTAGCCACAATGAGCTGCATGCTCAGTTCATCATTGAGTCCCTCGAGGAACTTCTCCTGCTTGGCGGCATCTGTGGCCACATCATCAGGGGCATAGCGAGCAAGCTTGCTGAATTCATCCACGTACTGTGCCACAGTACGGTTCCCCTGGCGTAAGTTGCGGAACTCACGCTTCTTCAGACTCATGGCTCCAGCTGAGACATGAGCAGTGCGGAAGGCCTGCTGGAACTGATCCCATGTGATAGCACCAATGGGATAAGTGGCGGTGTAGTTCTCCCACCAAGAAGCTGCAGGTCCATCAAGTTGATGTGCGGCAAAGCGCACCTTCTCAGCATCAGTGCATCCAACGGTGACTAGCTCTCTTCCGACTTTGCGGAGCCAATCATCAGCCACAATTGGCTCAGTGCTACTAGAGAACACTGGCGGATTCAACCTCAGAAATCGAGTCAAGTTGTCCACAGTGGGTGGTGGCGGTGGATTGTTGGCGGTGTTGTTCTGATTCTGAATAAGGAGCTGCATCAGTGCATTCTGCTGCTGGAGCAGCTGGGTGAGCTCCGGCGGGAAACCAGTGTCACGTCTCGGAGGCATCTGGTGTTTTGGAGTGGATGAGAAATTAGAATAGAACAATGGTCTATGAGGAATAACACTACCCATATGAATGCACAATCATATAACACACCAATCATTTATTCATTCCATTCAAACATGGTTCAATCTCGATTACAAAAGCTCATGACTAATCGAAGGAAAAACATCGGCCTAACTGATCGTCGAAAAAGTAAAAGATAACATGGTGGTCGACTAAAAAGTCTTCATCAGTGGCGCCTCCTCTTGGGGTTTCCTTCAGTGGTACTCCCTTCAAAATCCCGATCATTGCTCACGAGGGGTCCTTCATCTCCACTCGGATAAAGGTCCTCTCCCAAGTCCATCTTTTCCTCTATCGCGGCAAGCTTCATCTTCAGGTCGTCGACTATCTCCATGAAGTCCGTGATTTCTTCCTCATGGCCAAGGAAGTCTGCGCGTGCCTTCTCCTCCAGTTCCAGTTCGCGGAACAAAAGCTTCCGGTGTGTCTTCGAGTTACGGCGAGTCTGAATCTCTCGTTTCCTGAGAAGACACTCCAAGTCCTGGATGTACGAGAGAGTGGAATCGTCCTCAATGGTACGGATGATATCTCCATTCCTTGCCCTGCGAGAAACCATGGCGAGGTCTGAGTGATCGAGCTCGGCCCTGTACTCCTCTCGGAGATGTCCAAGTGCTCGATAGATCGCCACGTCCCTTCCGATGATCCAGTTGAACTCGGTGAACTCAAAGTTGATAGGCTCCGTGTGTCCTCCAAAGGTTCTCCCTGGGATATGCACTTCAATCCTGTAGCGGGTGTCCGTCGGAAGTGCATTGGTTGGCTTCCCGGTGATCGAGGGCAGAGCTATCTTCAGCTTCTTTACCATCTGGACCAGCTTCCTACCGAAGGGCATCGTCTCATCGGGCTGGCAAAACTCCGGTAGCAAAACTGGGGTGAACTCGGCGGCCATCTAGAATGTTGCAAAGGGGAGAAGAGTCAGAATAGAACAGGGGAGAATTTACGGAATGAAAAGGATTTAAAGTAAATGGTCTCTGCTAATGGCTTTCCGATCCTAGGGGTTACGATCCTACGGTCAGCGTGTGCTCTGATACCATCTCTGTAGCGACCTGACCCAAAATCGGTCAAATCTCTGTGTCTGTACCATCCCAAGATCATGCTGGTACTCACAGTACATCGATAAAGTAATCAAAGTTCAATCACACCTGAATTTTATTACACGATTCTCATATAGAGTCTTTATTACAAGGGAATAAATTCGGCTCAAGGCCAACTCATGAGAAATAAACTACTAATGCTGCGGAAGCGTCGAAGGTAAAGCGAGTCCATCCGACTCCAAAGGGCAATCGCCAAGCGCGGAGCGTAGCCTCACTCCTGATCGGAATATACCTCTGCAACATAAGACGTTGCAGCCATGTAGGTCAGCTTTTGGAATAAGCTGGCAAGTCATGAAGAATAACAATAATAAAGTTACTACACTATATGCATTTTGGCTGTGGAGCTCTAAGTTTCATCATTTTGCGTAAAGCCAATTTTATCCTACTACAGTGGACTTGTTTGCAAATTACTACAAATTGTTGGTAGTTATTGAGATGGTTCCGCCAACCAATATCTCGTTCCCAAATTATTAAGTCATAAACCCCTCAAATTAATTCATTAGTTTCAGTGTTGAGAATTCCGAATACTTCCAAGTTCCAGAGGCTCAAATGTCCGTAACCGGGGACACGGCTAATCGATTAGATCTTTAAACTCTGCAGAGGTTTGCGCACTTTCCCCGCAAGAATCATTCCCTCCTTTTAAAGTCTTCGCACTTCATGGTGTTTGAAGACGGGACGAATGAAACAGGGTCTTCCGAAGAGTTCTTCTGGCTACTGCCGGTACCCATCCAATCCTACCGTTCTTCTACATCTCGTAGTACCGTCCAGCCAGCGTCACTACTAGGGTCAACCCAGCCAGAGCCCATAATGGCTTGCGGCTGCACAGGTAAGCTTCCGGTCATGGGGCATCCATCCTTCTCTTCGTGGCTGGGTGAAGCTTTCCGCAGGATGTCATGGCGCTTCTCCATGCATCCCGGCCACCACTGGGTGCTCCAGGGTGCCCGTCAACCGTCCTCCACCCAGTAGTGATTTTCCGAAGTCCTTCTTGATCATTGTAGTTCATGGGGTTGTCATCATCATTGACTCTCACATCTTGCTTATGAATTTCACTCAACCCAAAACCCGTCTACGAGCATAGCAAAATAAACTACTTCGTCCCGGGGTCATGGTAACAAGGGGATTGGTTCATCCTACCACATGATACTACTCAAGTTTAATGACTTCAAGATTTCACTACTGCATGCGTGGTGGAGTGGTGACAATTCTAATGCACAAAAACATAGGTATAGAAATAACATGATCAAGACTTGCCTTGCTGATGATCCTCGTAAGTTAAAGAGTCGTAGTAGCAAGCTTCGCACTCCGGAAACTCTACCGAGACAAACAATGAACACAATAAGCAAAACAATAGGATCACATAACACAACATAACAAAAGTAACCTAACACAACAAAGCAACCAAAACCAAAACCAAAGGAAAACTCAAAGAAAAATCACTCAAAGTTTCCCTACTTCAACCATAGCAAAAAAAATAGTTTTTATATAATAAAAATTCCTTAATATAACCTAATCATGGTTTTAAGTTAACTTAACAGAAAAGGTTTCACTAAGCAACTAGGAGCAAAAAGAATTAATTAAAAAGCTATTATAAAACTCATTTTAGGTCTAATCCAATTTCTATTAAGAAAATAATTTAAAAACTTTTATTAATTATAAATAAAAGTTCAACTATTAGGATGACAGAAACTAACCTAGAATAACTAATCACAAGTTAAAAATAAATTAATTTACTAATTAATTTAATAGGAAAACAGGAACTAGTTAATTAATTAGGATTAATAGGATTCTGCTTTAAACTAATTATTTATTAATCCTAAAATACCAAAGTTAATTTCTAGGGTTTGGCAATGACAAAATAAAGTTGGGTCAAAAGGAATCATGCAAAAATAATTTTTCTAACTAAAGTTATAGCAGATTTACTATTCTGACTAAAACTAAAATAAAGCCATTTTAATTATTTTTAACATAGCTAAATATATATTCTACAGAAACTATAGAAAATTTGCAATCCAACAAAAAAAGAATCATCTAAAAATATTAAACAGAATAAAAGATATACATTTTTGAAAACAGAAACTATTCGGCTAAAACAGAAAATTCAAACTAAAAAGAAAAAGGCCTAATGGGCCTATACTGTGCACTAGGCGTAACTTAGTCTAAACGGGCCTAGGTTTAAACTAAACGAACCGGCCTAAAAATAGAAACCTAAACTAAAACTAAACCGATCGGAACCGGCCGGTTTTATGAATAAAACCTAACCCTTCGGGGTTTCTAATCCTAGCCCTAGATCTAGGATCGGACGGGGGAGGGCGATGCCGGTGACTTACCGGACTCCGGCGACGGCGGCGGCGGCGGCGAGAGTGCGTCGGGGCGTCCGGGCGTCGGCGAGCTCCGGCGACTCGTCGGGGAGATGCGGACGAGGTCGGGGAGGGGTTCGGTGGTGTTGGGGGTGGTCGGGGAGGACTAGGGCGTCGGCGGCGAGTAAAATGGCGGCGGCGGCGGCTCGGGTTTCCGGCGAGCTCGTGAGGGAGAGGGAGAGGGGGTCCGGCGAGGCTAGGGGGGAATGGGGTGCGGAGGGGCTAGGCTTTATAGCCTGGGGGTCCGGCGAGCTTCGGAAGGGGATCGGGGCGATCGGGGGATCCCGGATCCTTCGGGATCCGGTCGATCTCCGGCGAGGTCGTGGCGTGGGCGAGGGGTTGGGGAAGACGGGGCGGGTGGAGCTGGGCTGGCCTGGCTCGGCTGGCCTGTTGGCCGAGTGGGCCGGCTGGCTTGGGCCAGGCGGGGAGGGGAGGGGTGCGGCGCTGGCTGGGCCTGGGGTGGCCTGGCTGGCGCCCCGGGGGGTTTTTCTTTATTTTTTTAAATAAAACAAAACAAAAATAAAACATTATCTATAAATATTTATATAGGGTATATATATACCAAAATGATCAGGGGAATATTCCCTTTCATTTGAACATTTTTCCAAAGGCAAAATCCAAACTTTATAAAAATCCATTTTTTTCAAATTCAAATAAAATTCAGATTTGAATCCAAATCCTTTGGCATTGTTTCCTCTGATGTTTTTGGAGTGTCATGTTTGCTCCTCTCATACTTTTGATCAAGTATTTATCAGGCTTATTTTTTTGAAATGTTTCCCACATGCCAAAGTTTGAAATTCAAATTCAAAACTCAAAATTCTCTGAAACTTCAAATGGCATTCAATTCAAACAGGATGCATAGGATGCTTAGCTATAATTGTAAAACATTCCAAATAGGAAATTTGGGATGTTACAGAAATTAATTCCACCACTCACCATCTACCTTGGTTGGAGAGATTTTGAAATTGAGCCATAAACTGGAAAGGAGGGAGTAGTAACTTTTGTCTCGATTACTATTTGTGGCCTTGTATAGATGCAAAATGTATTTTTTATAGTGGCCTTGTATAAGTAAATGGAGGGAGTACTAAAGGACATATATATTCCAAAGAATATGATAATCTTCTAACCAAGGTAGGGATGAGCAGTAAACGGAGGGAGTAGTAAAATTTTCTCCACGTCCTGTGAGCCGCCGCGCGCGTGGGCGAGGGAGCGGGCATAAGGCGTACAGTATTAGTAGTAAGCAAGCTTCACCTCATCCTGCGAGCCACCGTGCCCGTGGGTGGGGGAGATGGCATACTAAGCAAGCTTCTCCTCGTTCTGCGAGTTGATGGGACACATAAAAAGTGCTCTAGTGTATAGAGCCTTGCCTCTAAGGTAGGCCCCACATGGTTTGCCTCTTTTTTAACATAACGCGTCAAGTCGCAATTTGTTTGTTCACCCGTGGTAGATGATCCTCCCTCCATCAAGTGGACAACCAGTACACGTGTCAAATTACCACGTGGGCTGCCTTTTCGTACAAAAATGAGCTTCACCGTGTACCCGCGCGGGTGTGGTTGGGAAAGAGACGGGAGTACGTGCGCCGTGCGTGCACCTCTTCTCTTCGTGCACGTCCCCCACCTACGTGGGTGTGTGTGAGAGAGATACAAACCTAGACATAATGCGCCGTCCATCCAAATGCCTCCGCCCAGTCCGACCACAAGTCACCACCACACCCCACTCCTCCTCACCTTATCTCTCATCTTTCTCCCTCCATTTTTATATACAAGGTCACTATCAAAACTACAATTTGCAGATATACAAGACCACTAACACTAATTGATGCAATATTAATGGTGCTGGCATCGTAGTACTAGCAAAGGAGGACATTAATTATCCCTTACATGCATGCGGGAGTGTGAGCGTTGGCTTGATGTGCATGAAAGAGAGGAATACACATTAATTTACAAGGCAAACAAGGAAACAAGGTGGCTTGCAACATTCACTTAGAAGACATTAATTTTTGCCTTGGTACCTGTAATATGGGTTTGTGGCCTTGTATACAAAAATGGAGTCCGATAAAATTCTTGAGATACCATTTTTCCGATAAAATTCTCGAGATATCATTAGTTTTTACAAATGGGATTACTCCTGCTTGGGTCAATCACAACAGGTGTTTTGTAAAAAAAATGCATCTTGATGTTCCATGCAATGCACGGGCATCTTGCTAGTCCATGAAAACAACACATGGCAAAATTCCATGGCGAACGAGGGATTTGAATCTGCTGGGAGGGGCTGTTTGGATCTTGCCCGGGGTAGCCAAAATATTGGCGACCCTTTTGTCCATCGGTGCCTTTGCCACCGACGAACGAGGAATGGCTCGGGTGCTCATGCATCCTCCAGCACGCACGTTGGAGACGAGCTCGCACGTGTTG
Organism: Triticum aestivum; assembly: GCF_018294505.1. Taxonomy (NCBI): domain Eukaryota; kingdom Viridiplantae; phylum Streptophyta; class Magnoliopsida; order Poales; family Poaceae; genus Triticum; species Triticum aestivum. The sequence continues at coordinate 474,486,280 of NC_057798.1, read as the reverse complement.
TGTTTGTTTTGTCCCACCATGCCGCCCGAGCCGCCTGCAGACCGATTGGCCACGCGCAAATTACGCCATCCAACCGTAGCCGCACACATTATTATAGCAACTCAACCAACCGGACGAAATTCATGCAAACACAGCGATATTTCATATAAACAATGATGGAAATCATATAACAAACCGGATTTTCATACAAACATGAAGGATTTCATTACATTCAAATGAACTACGTGGTGCTTGTTCTGGACAGCACAGGTATATAATACCTGCCTAGATGGTCTCCCGCCAATCCATTTGTGTTCCTCGGGTCCGGCAGCATGATCACCGGACTGCTGGGAGCCCCGGAGGTATATGCTTCAGCGCAAAGGACGGCTCGCTTCCCTGCTGCCCAACTGATATCATTGGCTGATGCCGAAGATGATGGTGGAAGGGGGCTTCCCCGCTTCTGTGGAGCCCATGCGGGGTCGATGAAGGTCCTCACAACAAAAGGATCCGGCAAGACACCTGATGTGTATGCTGGCATCACCTCCGCGTTGGCCTTCATGGGACCCAAATGGCGGTCGCCTCCCGTGTTCTACTTCTCCTCGAGGATGGCGGCGAACGCAGAGGTGCTGGCCACCGACTCGTCGCTCTCCATGCACCTGACTTCTATCGCTGCTTGCATGGCGCAGCCGCCGGCATGGGAGTCTCGGCCACAAAAACGGGAGACGCGGTATGAGGCGGCGGCGTGGACGGTAGCAACGGCGCCCGTGCGCCGCTCCTCGTCGAGCTGGCCTAGAGCGGCGAGTTGCTGAACCGCGCGCCGGCTTTGAGCGGCAACTGGCTCCGTCGGGCGAGGGGAGGGAGGTGGATCTACGAGTTGCATACTCATATCCAGCAGGCTCGGCGGGCCACCCAGCCGGCTTGGATCCAGGATAACTACTCTTTGTAAGCCATTGTAAGAGTGGACAAAATGGTGAAGGAGGAGATAGGGGAGCGATAGAGGTGTGCGATTCTTGGCCGGCGTTTGGCCTCGTTTAAATAGGAGATTAAATAGGCGGCGGACGGGTGGAGCACGGCCAGCATTGCATTTAATGTCGGCCCGGTCATGAACGGACGTGTGTCCAGAGTGGGTTTCTCGGCTTTCACACGGGCGGGTTTCATGAAGGCATTTGAATGCGGCAAGGAGGCGTGTTCAGCCGGGCATGCAGCGAGTGGCGCCCTCGACTCTGACGTACGACACCGCGCCGTTCTTCCACTGACATGTGGGCTCTTTGGGTACGTGGCCTACATGTAAGTGACCCAACGCAGGCACGCACAGCAGAGGAACTTCTAGTGGGCCAGGGTGGTCAGAAGCGGGCATTTCATAAACCGATGATTGTTCATTGAGTGTGACGTCATCCATTTCATGAAGATAAGCCTACTATGTTGATAGCCCGTTCAATACATTGTGATTCATAAACACCGCTGCAAACATCAATGTTCTGCTTATCACAGATAAGATTGATTAATACCCATAACAATCCATGTCTTTAACAAAGGGTGCATGCACGTATAGGTTGAGCATGTGTCTTGCATCATGTGATGTGTGCATGCAGACGTGCGAGTGTTACCTGCGTGCAAGGGTACGTTTCAGTGTTGCATGCATGTGTGCGTACATGCGTGTGTTCGTGAGTGCATGTCTACGTGTCAGTGTTGCACGCCTGCATGCGTGTGTGTGTTCGTTATGTGTACATGTCAGTGTTGCACGCCTACATGCGTGTGTGTGTGTTGCGTGCATGCATGTGTACGTGCGGGGTGAGGCTACATGTCAGTCGACTGACTTTTTCATCTCTGGTCATTAGATTTTCCAGCCGTTGGATAAGAAATCAAGGGCCTGCAGTTTATCTTCAACCTCCACCCCCCTGAGCCACCAGCCACCACCGGCCGAACCGCCGGCCCCTGCCGCCCCGCCCGCCCCGAAACCACTACCTACCATCGGTCCACCGCTGCACCGGACATCCCTCTAGGCCCCCCGCGCCGAGCTTTTTCTCCGGCGATCCCCACGACACCGCCCAATCACCCCCCCCCCACCACTGGCGACTGCCAACCAGAGGTCTCGCGACTTACAATACCCACCGACCACCAATTTATTACCATGTTTGTCCTTCATATACGCGCTGATGGGTGGGCCCTATGGTAATGTGCACTGCTGAATGTGGACAGCTTGACTGGTCAATTGATCATGTCATCAACAAATTATGGAGTTGTATGGTGATCCAATGACCGTATGATCACCCTAAAATGTATTTTATTAACACAGTACAGACTCGAACTACCATTTCTTTCTTTCATATAAGGGCTGACAGGTGGGCCCCACGGTTACGTGCCCCGATGGTGCAACACAAGTTGCGCCACGTGGAACATTTGACTGGTCAATTGATTGTGTCATCAACAAAATACGGACTTGTACGGGTGAGCCAGTGACTGTATAATCATGACATGTATTTTTTTAACACGGTACAGACGTAAGGGCTCATATATACGCGCAAGCACTCACCGCTATAAGCGCACACAGGCAAACCCTACCCCTATGAGCACCTTCGAGAGAATGAGCCAGCATATGATCTTGAGATTTTACAAAGTCGACATATGTGCCTCGTAGTCGAGTGGAACGTCTCCTCCCACCGAACGGACATCGCCGGAAAATACTGAAATTAACCCAGGATAAATGCGAGCACCGGGACTTTAACCCTGGTGGGCTCGTGAAACCACTGTCCTCCTAACCATCCAACCACATGTTGGTTAGCATGACAAAATGTATGTGGTGACCGTGATGAGCTTATTCTGAAGTCCAGTGACCATATTGTGCTTTCGCTTCAAATATAATGACTGTAAGTGTCGTCAACAAAATACGGAGCACGCATCAAATGCAAAGTCCATCAGTGTCATCAAGAAAATACGGAGATGTATCGTGAGCTAGATACCGTATGATCACCACGAGAATGTATACACTCACCGTAATGAGCATATTCTGAAGTCTAGTGACTGTATAGTGCTTTAGCTTGAAATACTGTAATCGTCACGCGTGAATGTGTCGTGGGCATGCATACTTTTAGAGGGCCGAGAGATAGTTTGTGTGCGTATGTGAAAGTGGTGTAGAAAGAGGGAGTGTCTGGTGGAGACAAGGAGAGATATGCCCCTCGTTTCTCTTTCTCGTGACTAATATTTTAGGAGAATATATAAACATTCACAATGCGGAACAAATATTTTTGGATACACCATGCAATTAACTTTCATGTATAACATTGTACTATTTTATATGCTTATTTTCTTAGTGGCCGATTGTGTGTGTGGTGTGGTGGGCACATCATTTCTAGTTGTGGTGGGTCAACATGAGGACTCATGGGTCGGTTCCATCTTGCGCCACATAGGTTGGACCGAGACGCGTTATACAAAGACCCATGTGGAGGACTCGGCGTACAACACGAAGCTACCAGAGTCGTGGAGGACTCTATCCCCACTGGTGATAAGCCGACTATATATGATTTGTAACCCTAGGCCCCGAGTATGTTATAGAAGCTTGGGGGCTAGTTCGTCGATAGTATACACACACGCACAATGCCTGGTATTCACGTGTACTTTGTACACACCCCTATCACTAATATACAATACCAAGAGTAGGCTTTTTCTCAACTGCAAGGGTCCGAACTAGGGTAAAACATTGCCTCGTATTACCATCCAGCCTAACAGTCAGGGATATCCTACCGAATGATATGATGGAATCATATCTGCCAACTACTAAGAGAGAGGTGTGTCTGGGGGGGTCGGGGGCAATGTGTGCGAGAGAGGCCTAAACATAATGTGCATGCGGGAGACACGTAGGCACATATATGTGCATATAGGGGGCTAGTAGAGACCGTGCGTGTGTATATATGCATGTGAGAGAAATAGTGTTTTCCAACTGAGATTAGTGAAAAGAGTGGTACATAGTAGTCAGAAAGAGAGAGAGATATATAGAGAGAGCATGTGCGTGAGACACCCCGACACCCTGAGAGAGATTGTGAGCATGTGTGAAAGAGAAATGCTGATGCATATAAAGTGTGTGCACTTATGCATTAGATAGAGAGATATATAGCGCATTTGTGAGAATGGGCCGAGGCATAGTGCATCTACGTGTAAAAGGAGGTTCTATGCACTAAATTAAAATATAAATGGCATTATTATTTTTGGATGAGATCATGAATTTTGCAAATTGCGTATGGACGAAAATCGGTCTATCAGACACCCATACTCTATCGAATTCTAGCATGTGCACGTGTTTATTTCATACTATCGATCCACAGAGTGAGAGTGGTTTGAAATACATGCAATGGATTGCTATTGCAATTCATACGTAAACATTAATTAGTGCACTCCATGTTGTTAGTGTGAAGCACTTTATACATTTTTCACTTGCATGGACACATTCCAAATTGCTAGCTACGAAATAGAATACATGTTGAATTCAACACAAAGGGGGTTTCGAACATTCAAATTCATAGGAAGTGCATTCATCTATTTGAACCAGAGATAATGGCATTTGTAAATCAGACCTAAAAGGGGGCATCAATCTTTGTTGTGCGTTTGAACATGTTATATATTCATACGCATGTCTAACTTTTTTTTGCAACCAAGGAGATTATATCTAGAACCATTGATGAACTGAGGTAAGTTGCATATTTTTTAATATATACTCATGTACAATGTATATTCAAATGTACCCCCTCCATTCCAAAATAATCGTAGCTTTAGAATTTTCAAGAGTAAAGATTTGTGAAGTTTGACAAATCCTGAAAGTTCAATTCAAGAGAACCGAAAACGTTAATGCTTCTGCTCCCAAAATAATAAACGAAGCGCTAAATAAGCCTCTGGTCACCCAAAACCACGTGAGACTAATGTTTGGTGGTAGGAAATTACTGTCCTGACTCTGGCCCATGTAGCCTATCGGCCCGATGTCCAAAGGTCTAAACCGGGGTAGGTTTGTAACTTCACCAAGACACCAGTCTCAACCGCCTCCGAGAAGCATTCATCCGCCGTGGGCTTCTAAACACCCATGCGCTCGGCCGAAATCTATCCCGCCCACATTTGGGACACCTGAGATTACTGTCCTACGCCCAACCCGCAATATGTCCAAAATTTTAGATGGGGCGAAAGTTTGTAACTTTCCGCCAAATTTCCAACAAGCACGTCCCAAACCGAAACATTGTCCCCCCTTAGTTCCCCCATCCCTCCATTTCCCCATTCATACTCCATGGGCGCCAAAACACCCTCTCCACCAGCAGCGAAACCCCAGCCTCCTCCGTCTTCCACCCCATAGCGCCCAATCCACCGCCGCCCTCATCCATCATGCCGGAGCTGGTACCCCGACGTTGTCGTCCAATGCAACTGCAACCTCAACACCCTCAAGGACTAAGCAGCTAAAGCTGAGGCAGAGCTGCCTCCACGACGCCAACACCGATGTGCGCCGTACCAGAACCACTCCGACCACGCCGTCCTGCGCCTCACCGCTGCCGCTCCACTGTCGCAATCGTCCACCACATCGGAGTTGTTCCCGCTACGCCGTCGTTCGCCGCTTTGGATCTGGTTCCCTGCCGCCGACAGACAGCCACCGCACCACACTCAAGAACTTGTCCATGGGTTCGTCTAAGGCTCCACCGTCCTCCACAACTTCTCATTTCCAGTGAACCACAAGAAGATCATTGGAAAAATAGAAGGAGGACACAGCACTTCCAGCAAAAAGAGGTACTCTTCTTCCCTTATTCGGGCAAATCTTACGTCTTTGCTCACACCGTATTCATCCCACGAAACAAACTAGTTGAGCGCTTCTTACTGCATCTTCTTCGTGATACAAAATGCACAAGGTTTCCTCCCTTTACTATTTCACCTTTGCTAGAAGTCAGTAGCCCGCCTGGATTTCAATTAAGGGTCAGTCGAACCGCAATTAAAAGAAGCAGCAACTGCTTAGGCGCGTGGAGCACCTCGCCTGTTCGTCGGGGAAGCGGCGCATCGGTGTCTATCATAGGAATGTGGGGCACAGGAGCTGCTTGCGCCCGATCTGGAGGTCAACTGGGCTTGAATGGATGGCCGGGGGCAGTGCCAAGTACGGCGGTGTGGTGAGGTCGAGGGGAGGGCGGAGGCAGGGGACTGGGTCGGTGGTCGCTGGCGTTTTGAGGAAGATCGTCAACACTGACTGGCTGGAGGTAGATGAAGGCGATCTGCCCGTTCTTTGTACATCGGACGGTGCAAAAAAATGGACTGACCTATTTGTTTTCAGTCGACTATTATTTTCATAGAATCTTGTAGTAATTTAGTGTGCCATGCATGTTGTAGAGCTATCATATGTCTCCCGTCATTTATTTCTCACCGACCTGTTATCTGCTACCTTTACACTGTACTAATTGTGCACACACTTCACCCATACTCACACTATTGTTTTTTATGCATGGGTATTTCAGACTCTGGCGCGGTGTTGATGAATGCAGAAAAGAAAAGACAGAAGTCACTCCAGTGTAATTCGAAGATAAGCACTAAGCGTTTCAGCGCTCTAAAGGGTGCAGTGTGAGCAGTTGGAGACAGTAAACGTTGCTCTGCACTCGATGATCTCAATTGCCACACACAACCATCCTAGGTGCTTGCTTTAACTTCACGCTGTCAAATGTGGTTGCATGTTGCATATGGTGTCTAGCTTGTATTGCTTCCAAATTGGTTAAAATGCATCTGCTTACATTACACATTATACCTTTGATAATGACATGCCTTCTTGTTTTTGATACGTACTACATATGTCTATTAACCATGTTCGTACATCAAACTAATGCTCTTTTGTATCCCTCATCAATCACTTATGATGGGACAGTCACCCTAGTGGGTTACTGTGAGACGCCCTACTCGTTTAAAGAGTGCAGTGTCATCCTCCCCACATGATTCTCAAGAAATAGCAAGGCTAAATGAAGACAGTCAACGTAGCTCTCTAGTTCATGACCGCAATTCCCCCACACCACCATCGCAGGTGCTTTCTCTTACTTGGCAGTGTGATATGTGGTTGCATGTTGCATATGGTGTCTACCTAGTAATGCTTGTAATTAGGGTAAATTGCATCTTCTTAGTTAACACATTATACCTGTGAATATGACATGCCTTCCTGTTTTTGGTACATACTACGTCTTTCTACTAACCATTGCTTCAAATTTGTTGCAATGCCTTCTGCTTAGCGTTTTTCATACATATTTCATCCTCCTACAATGTGGTTGCCATACATAAAAGTTGTGTTTGTCAGTATCATGCATCAACGAATTTGGAAGTGTGAATTTCATTCCTTTTCCTTGTGTGTTTACTTGAAAAGGCAAAATCTGAAAGGACGAAGGCACGTAATGATGGTGGTCCTCTGGAGCAACCGAAATAGATGATCTCTACAGATTCTCCTGCTACTCCTACTGCAGTGCAAGTTCCAAATCTCATCTCCCCTACTCCACAACCCAAGGTGCTTTCTCTAACATGGTAGTGGGATATCTAGTTGCATGTTGCAAATGGTGCCTAGCTTGTATTGCTCCTAATTTGTTAAATTGCATCTCCTTAGCTTACACATTATACATGTGAATATGACACGCCTTCCTGTTTTTGGTACATACTACATCTGCCTATCACACCATGTACTTACATCAAACTACTGTTCTTGTGTATCCTGCATCTATCGCTTATGATGAGACAATCACGCCTGTAGGTTAGCATGAGACGCGCTACTCTTATAAAGAATGCAGTTTCATCCTCTCAACATGATTCTCAAGAAACAGCAAGCCTAAATGAAGATATTGAACGTAGATCTGTACTTGAAGACCGCACTTCCCCTACACCACCATCACAGGTGCTTTCTCTAACTTCGAAGTGTGATATGTGGTTGCATGTTGCATACGGTGTCTAGCTTGTAATGCTTCTAGTTAGGGTAAATTGCATCTGCTTAGTTTACACATTATACCTGTGAATATGACATGCCTTCCTATTTTTGGTACACACTACATCTATGTGTTAACCTTGTTCTTACATGAAACTACCTATCTTCTGTATCCTGCATCAATCACTTACGATGAGTCACCTTTATTCGTTGCATATTGCATATTATTTCTAGCATGTTGCCATGTATTGCTTCTAATTTGGTCAAATATACTTGTTAGGGCACCCTTTTAATTTGACAGAGTGATATTGGTTTCATCTTTCATATGGTTTCTAGCTTGCATTGATTCTAACAAGTTCAAACACCTTGTGCTTTGTTTACACTTTATACATCATACATGTCAATATGTCACGCCGTCTTGTTTTTCATACATATTCCATCCTCCTATCATGCAGTTGCCTTACATGAAAGTAGTGTTCGTCAGTATCATGCAGCAATGAGTTCTGAAGAGCAAATTTTATTCCTTTTTCTTGTGGGTTTGACTTGAAAAGGCAAAATCAAGAAAGAGGAAGGAAAAGAGTATGGAAGGCGATGATGGTAGTCCTCTGCAGCAACGTAAAGGAGCATCTGTACCGATTCTCCTTGTACTACTAGTGCATTACAAGGTCCAAGTCTCCGCTCCCCTACTCCACCATCCAAGGTGCTTGCTCTAACTTGGCAGTGTGATATCTGGTTGCATGTTTCATATGGGGTCTAGCTTGTATTACTCCTAACTTGTGTAAATTGCATCTGCTTAGCTTCACATGGTATGTGTGAATATGACATGCTTTCCTATTTTTGGTACATACTATATTTGTCTATCACACCATGTTCTTACATGAAACTACTCTTCTTGTGTATCCTCCATCAGTCACCTATGATGGGACACCTTTAAGTTGGCAGTGTGATATTGGTTTGCGTCTTGAATATGATTTCTAGCATGCATCGCTTCTAGTTTGATGAACGCCACCTATGACGAGACAGTTTTAACTTGGCAGAGTGATATTGATTGCACCTTCCATATGGTGTCTAGCTTGTAGTGCTTCTAATTTTTTGAAGTGCCTTCTGCTTAGTTACCACATCATAGGTGTGAATATGTCAAGCCGTCCAGTTTTTCATACATATTCCATCCTCGTATCATGACTTTGCCTTTCATCAGAGTAGTGTTCGTCGGTATCATGCATGAATGAGTTTTGAAGAGCGAATTATATTCCTTTTTCTTGTCGGTTTGACCTCACAATGCAAAATCAATAAAGCTGAAGGAAATTGGCAAGGCATTGGATGATGGTGGTCCTTCCGAGCAACTGAAATGGAGGTTCTCTACAGATTCTACTCCGCCATCCTCCCAACAAGATTTGCAAGACAACGCAAGGCTAGACAGTCAACGTAGTTGTGTAGATGATGAGCACATCTCCCCTACTCCACCATCACAGGTGCTTGCTCTAACTTGGCACTGTTATATGTGGTTGCATGTTGCGTATGATGTCTAGCTTGTATTGCTTCAACTTTGTTGAATTGCATCTGCTTACTTTACACATAATGCCTGTCAGTATGACGTGTGTTCCTGTTTCTAGAACATACTATATCTGATCACACCATGTTCTTACATCAGACTACTGTTCTTGCATATCCCGCATTAGTCACTTATGATAAGGCACCTTTTAGTCGCCACTGTGATATTGGTTGTGTCTTGCATATGATTTCTAGCATGTAATGCTTCTAATTTGTTGAAACGCCATACAGTTTGAACTTGGCAGAGTGATATTGGTTGCATCTTTCATATGGTGTCTAGCTTGCAGTGCTTCTAATTTGTTGAAATTCCTTATGCTTAGTTACCACATCATAGGTGTGAATATGTCATGCCATCCTGTTTTTCATACATATTCCATCCTCGCATTATGTGTTTGCCTTTCATCCAAGTAGTGTTCGTCAGTATCATGCATGAATGAGTTCTGAAGAACGAATTTTATTCCTTTTTCTTATCGGTTTGACTTCACAATGCAAAATCATTACAGCTGAAGGAAATTAGTCCGGCAGTGGATGATGGTGGTCCTTCAGAGCAACTCAAATAGGGGGTCTCTACAGATTCTGCTCCGCCATCCTCCCAACAAGATTCGCAAGACAACACATGGCTAGACAGTCAACGTAGCTGTGTAGATGATGAGCACATCTCCCCTACTCCACCATCACAGGTGCTTGCTCTAACTTGGCACTATTATATATGGTTGCATGTTGCATATGATGTCTAGCTTGTATTGCTTCTAACTTTGTTGAATTGCATCTGCTTACTTTACACATAATGCCTGTGAATATGACATGTGTTCCTGTTTCTAGAACATACGTGTACATGATGAGCACATCTCCCCTACTCCACCATCACAGGTGCTTGCTCTAACTTGGAACTGTTATATGTGGTTGCGTTTTCCGTATGATGTCTAGTTTGTATTGCTTCTGATTATGTTGAATTGCATCTGCGTAGCTTACAACTTATACGTGCAACGATCACTTACCCATAAGACACATTTAACTTGGGACTGTGATGTAGGCTGCATCTTGCATTGTCTTCTAGCTTGTACTGGTTCTAATTTCTTGAAATGGCACTTACGACGAGACACTTTTTACCTGATAGAGTTGGTTGCATGTTCATATGGTGCCTAGCTTTCATTTCTACAAAAAAAATGAAATGCCTTCCGCTTACTGTTTCATCATACATATTCCATCCTCCTATCATACGTGTGAATATGCAACACTGTATTTTATTGTATATATTCCATCCTCCTATCCTACGCTTGGCTTACATCAAAGTAGTGTTCATCTGTATCATGCATCAACCAGTTATGCAGAGCTAATTTTATTCATCTTCTTGTGGTTTTGACTTCATAAGGCAATATCAGAAAATAGGAAGGAAAAGAGTAAGTTAGGGGATGTTGGTGGTCCTCCGCACCGACGCAAACAGAGACTCTCTAGATTTGGCACTGCTACTGCTAATGAAGTTGAAGTCCCAAGTCTACATGATGAGTTCATCTCCCGTACTCCACCATCGCAGGTGCTTGCTCTAAGTTGATAGTGTGATAATTGGTTTCATATTGCATATGTTGTCTAGCCTGTATTTCTTCTATTTTGATTAAATTGTACCTGCTGAGTTTATACGTTATACATGTGGATATGACATGGCTTTCTGTGTCTAGAATACACTACATCTATCTATGATACCATGTTCTTACAGCAAAGTATTGTTGTTGTGTATCCCGCATAAGTCACTCATGATTGGATGCTTTTAACATGGCAGTTTGATAGTGGTTGCATCTTGCATTGATTTCTATGTTGTACTGCTTCTAATTTTTCGAATTGCCACTTATGACACGACACTTTTAACTTGGCAGTGTAATATTGGTTGCATCTTTCATATGGTGTCTAGCTTGCATTACTTCTAGTTTCTTGAAAATCCTTCTGCTTAGTTTACACATTGTAGCTGTGAATATGTCACACCGTCCTATTTTTCTTACATATTCCATCCTCATACGGTTGTCTTACATCAAAGTATTGCTTGTTTGTATCATGCATCAATGAGTTCTAAAGAGTGATTTTATTATTTTGTGTTGTGGGTACGGCTTGACATGGCAAAGTCAAAAAAGAGCAAGGAAAATAATATAGTAGGGAGTGGTGTTACTCGTCGGGTGAAACAGAAAAGGATCTACCATCGAGATTCTGCTGGTACTTATAGTGCGGTAGAAGGTCCAAGTCCATCGGCTAAATCTACAAACACAGTATCACCTGCTCCACCAGCTGCAGCATCCGCTTCAACTTGTACCAGCATCTCAACGAGTTACTCGTGTGTTTGCTCCGGAACTAGCCAGTCCCCAAGCTGCCTTCACACCTAACACTACTTCCGAAGCACTGCTGACACAACAGGACTTGGCAAGATCGAATGAACCTCATGAGCATCAACACCAACACGGTACCTGCTACGTCTTGAGCTTGCGTTGGTTTTCCTTGAAGAGGAAAGGGTGATGCAGCAATAGTAGCGTAAGTATTTCCCTCAGTTTTTGAGAACCAAGGTATCAATCCAGTAGGAGGCTCCTCAAAAGTCCCAAGCACCTACACAAACAAACAAAGAACTCGCAACCAACGCAATAAAGGTGTTGTCAATCCCTTCACGGCCACTTGCAAAAGTGAGATCTGATAGAGATAGTATGATAAGATAAATATATTTTTGGTATTTTATAAGATAGATGCAAAAAGAGAAGATGCAAATAAAAGTAGATTGAAAGCTTATATGATAAAAGATAGACCCGGGGGCCATAGGTTTCACTAGTGGCTTCTCACAAGATAGCATAAGTATTAAGGTGGGTGAACAAATTACTGTCGAGCAATTGATAGAAAAGCGAACAATTATGAGATTATCTAGGCATGATCATGTATATAGGCATCACGTCAGTAATAAGTAGACCGACTCCTGCCTGTATCTACTACTATTACTCCACACATCGACCGACTCTTGCCTGCATCTAGAGTATTAAGTTCATAAAGAACAAAGTAATGCATTAAGAAAGATGACATGATGTAGAGGGATAATCTCAAGCAATATGATATAAACCCCATCTTTTTATCCTCGATGGCAACAATACAATACGTGCCTTGCTGCCCCTGCTGTCACTGGGAAAGGACACTGCAAGATTGAACCCAAAGCTAAGCACTTCTCCCATGGTAAGAAATATCAATCTAGTAGGCCAAACAAAACTGATAATCCGAAGAGACTTGCAAAGATAACTCAAGCATAGATAAAAGAATTCAGAGAAAATTCAAATATTTCTCATAGATAAACTTGATCATAAACCCACAATTCATCGGATCTCGACAAACACACCGCAAAAAGAGTTTAAATCGAATAGATCTCCACAAGAGAGGGGGAGAACATTGTATTGAGGTAAAAAAAGAGAAGAAGCCATCTAGCTAATAACTATGGACCTGAAGGTCTGTGCTAAACTACTCACAACTCATCGGAGGGGCTATGGTGTTGATGTAGAAGCCCTCCGTGGTCGATTCCCCCTCCGACGGAGCACCAGCGAAAGCTCCAAGATGGGATCTCGCGGATACAGAAGGTTACGGTGGTGGAAATTGTTCTTTGTTGGCTCCTGGATGTTTTCGGAGTACGTAGGTATATATAGGAGGAAGGAGTACGTCGGTGGCCGCCTGTGGGGCCCAAGAGACAGGGGGTGCGCCCAGGAGGGGTGGGCGCGCCCTCCTATCTCCTGGAGGCCTCGTCTGCTTCTTGACTTGCACTCCAAGTTCCCGGATCACGTTCGTTCCAAAAATCACGCTCCCGAAGGTTTCATTCCGTTTGGACTCCGTTTGATATTCCTTTTCTTTGAAGTACTGAAATAGGCAGAAAAACAGCAATACGGGCTAGGCCTCCGATTAGTAGGTTAGTCCCAAAAATGATATAAATGTGTAAAATAAAGCCCATAAACATCCAAAAGGGGTAATATAATAGAATGGAACAATCAAAAATTATAGATACGTTGGAGACGTTGGAGACATATCAAGCATCCCCAAGCTTAATTCCTGCTCGTCCTCGAGTAGGTAAATGAGAAAAACAGAATTTTTGATGTGGAATGCTACCTAGCATAATTCTCAATGTAATTTTCTCTATTGTGGCATGATTGTTCAGATCCAAATGCTCAAGATAAAAGCTTATAAAACATAAAAATAATAATACTCGAAGCATACTAACAAATAATCATGTCCTATCAAAATAGCATAGCCAAAGAAAGCTTATCCCTACAAAATCATATAGTTAGGCCATGCTTCATTTTCATTACACAAAATACTCCCATCATGTACAACCCCGATGATGAGTCGAGCAATTGGTTCATACTTTTTAACGCGCTTCAGCTTTTTCAACTCTTACACAATACATGAGCGCAAGGCATGGACATAGCACTATGGTGGTATACCGTGGTGGTTGTAAGGACAAAAAGGGAGAAGATAGTCTCACATCAACTAGACATATCAATGGGCTATGGATATGCCCATCAATATATATCGATGTGAGTGAGTAGGGATTGCCACGCAACGGATGCACTAGAGCTATAAATATATGAAAGCTCAATAAAAGAAACTAAGTGGGTGTGCATCCAACTCGCTTGTTCATGAAGACCTAGGGCATTTTGAGGAAGCCCGTCATTGGAATATACAAGCCAAGTTTTATAATGAAAAATTTCCACTTAGTATATGAAAGTGACAACATAGGAGACTCTCTATCATGAAGATCATAGTGCTACTTTGAAGCACAAGTGTGGAAAAAGAGATAGTAGCATTGTCCCTTCTCTCTTTTTCTCTCATTTTATTTATTTTCTCTTTTTTTTTCTTTTTTTTCTTTCTTTTTTTTCTTTGGCCTTTCTTTTTTTTCTTTTTAGCCTTTTTTTTTGAAGTCCGAAGTCTCATCCCGACTTGTGGGGGAATCATAGTCTTCATCATCCTTTCCTCACTGGGACAATGCTCTAATAATTAAGATCATCACACTTTTATTGATTTACAACTCAAGAATTACAACTCAAAGCTAGAACAAGATATGACTCTATATGAACGCCTCCGGCGGTGTACCAGGATATGCAATGAATCAAGAGCGACATGTATGAAAATTATGAAGGTGGCCTTGCCACAAATACGATGTCAACTACATGATCATGCAAAGAGCAATATGACAATGATGGAACGTGTCATAATAAACGGAACGGTGGAAAGTTGCATGGCAATATATCTCGGAATGGATATGGAAATCCATAATCGGTAGGTATGGTGGTTGTTTTGAGGAAGGTAAATAATGGGTGTGATACAGGCGTAAGTTGCGCGGTATAATAGAGGCTAGCAAAGTGGAAGGATGAGTGTGCGTATATCCATGGACTCACATTAGTCATAAAGAACTCATATACTTATTGCAAAAGTCTACTTAGCCCTCGAAGCAAAGTACTACTATGCATGCCCCTAGAGGGATAGATTGGTAGGAAAAGACCATCGCTCGTCCCCGACTGCCACTCATAAGGAAGACAATCAAAAGAGCACCTCATGCGACAAATTTGTCACACAACTTTTACCATACGTGCATGCTACCGAACTTGCAAACCTCAACACAAGTATTTATCAATTTCCTAATTACCCACTAGCATGACTCTAACATTACTACCTTTATATCTCAAAACAATTATCAAGCATCAAATTGATCCTAGTGTTTAATGCACTTTCTATGATAGTTTTTATTATACTCAACTTGGATGCTCATCATTCTAGGACCAAATTTATAACCATAGCAAATACCATGCTGTTCTAAATGACTCTCAAAATAATATAAGTGAAGCATGAAATACTAGCAATTTCTTCAAAATTAAGCCACCGCCGTGCTCTAAAAGATATAAGTGAAGCACTAGAGCAAAAACTATCAAGCTCAAAAGATATAAGTGAAGCACATAGCATATTCTAACAAATTAAATCAAGTAGGCTTCTCCCAAAAGGTGTGTACAGCAAGGATGATTGTGGTAAAATAAAAAGCAAAGACTAACATAATACACGACGCTCCAAGCAAAACACATATCATGTGGCGAATAAAAATATAGCTCCAAGTAAAGTTACCAATGAACGAAGACGAAAGAGGGGATGCCCCTAACAAATTAAATCAAGTAGGCTTCTCCGAAAAGGTGTGTACAGCAAGGATGACTGTGGTAAAATAAAAAGCAAAGACTAATATAATACACGACGCTCCAAGCAAAACACATATCATGTGGCGAATAAAAATATAGCTCCAAGTAAAGTTACCAATGAACGAAGACGAAAGAGGGGATGCCCCTAACAAATTAAATCAAGTAGGCTTCTCCGAAAAGGTGTGTACAGCAAGGATGACTGTGGTAAAATAAAAAGCAAAGACTAATATAATACACGACGCTCCAAGCAAAACACATATCATGTGGCGAATAAAAATATAGCTCCAAGTAAAGTTACCAATGAACGAAGACGAAAGAGGGGATGCCCCTAACAAATTAAATCAAGTAGGCTTCTCCGAAAAGGTGTGTACAGCAAGGATGACTGTGGTAAAATAAAAAGCAAAGACTAATATAATACACGACGCTCCAAGCAAAACACATATCATGTGGCGAATAAAAATATAGCTCCAAGTAAAGTTACCAATGAACGAAGACGAAAGATGGGATGCCTTCCCGGGGCATCCCCAAGCTTAGGATTTTGGCTATTATTGAATATCTTGGGGTGCCATGGGCATCCCCAAGCTTAGGGTTTTGCCACTCCTTATTCCATAGTCCACCAAAGCTTTACCCAAAATTTGAAAACTTCACAACACAAAACTCAACAGGAAATCTTATAAGCTCCGTTAGTGAAAGAAAACAAAACCACCACATAAGGTACTGTAATTAACTCATTATTTATTTATTTTGGTGTTAAACCTACTATATTCCAACTTCTCTATGGTTTATAAACTATTTTACTAGCCATAGATGCATCAAAATAAGCAAACAACACACGAAAGGCAGAATCTGTCAAAAACAGAACAGTCTGTAACAATCTGTAACTAACGCAAAGTTATGGAACTCTACAAATCCTACCAAAATAGGAAGTCCTGGAAAATTTGTCTATTGATCAGCAGCAAAAAGAATCAACACAAAAGCACATTTCTGTGATTTAACAAAATTAAATTCGTGTGTGCAAAGTTTCTGTTTTTCAGCAGAATCAAATCAACTATCATCATAGGTTATCATATAGGTTTTACTTGGCACAAACACTAACTAAAAGATAAAAACACATCTAAAAAGAAGGTAGATGCAAAATTTATTACTAAACAGGAACGAAAACAAAAAACAAAAATAAATTGGGTTGCCTCCCAACTAGCGCTATCGTTTAACGCCCCTAGCTAGGCATAAAAGCAAAGATAGATCTAAGTAGTGCCATCTTTGGCACTCAATTCATAAGTAGCCCGCGCGATAGATTCATAAGGTAATTTGACTTTATTTCTTAGAAAGTTCTCCATGCCTTTCTTTAATGGAAATTGGAATCTAATATTCGCTTCCTTCATATCAATAATCGCACCAATCGTTCCAAGGAAAGGTCTACCAAGAATAATAGGGCAAGAAAGATTGCAATCAATATCAACAACGATAAAATCTACGGGCACCAAATTTCTATCTGCAACAATGAGAACATCATTGGTCCTTCCCATTGGCTTTTTAATGGTGGAATCCGCAAGGTGCAAATTTAAAGAGTAATCATCAAGATCATGGAAACCTAGAATATCACATAAAGTTTTCGGAATCGTGGAAACACTAGCACCCAAATCACACAAAGCAAAACACTCATAATCTTTAATTCTAATCTTTATAGTAGGTTCCCACTCATCATTAAGTTTTGTAGGTATAGAAACTTCCAAATTAAGTTTTTCATCATAAGATTGCATCAAGGCATCAACGATATGTTTGGTAAAAGCTTTATTTTGACTATAAGCATGAGGAGAATTAACAATGGATTGCAACAAGGAAATACAACCTTCTAAAGAACAATTATCATAACCAAATTCTTTGAAATTCGTGATTTCCATAAACGTGCCTCCTGCGGCCGAATCTAAGAGATTTCTAGAAGCAAAGTTCAAACCGGCATAAACTTTTTGGATGATCATCCATAAATTCAAACCATGAGTAGGGCAATTGCGAATCATCAATTTCATTCTTTCCCAAGATTGGGCAACATGCTCATGATCAAGTTGTTTAAAATTCATAATATCGTTCCTAAGAGTGATAATCTTAGCAGGGGGGATACTTAGAGATAAAAGCATCTTTGCACTTGTTCCAAGAATCAATACTATTTTTAGGCAAAGATGAAAACCAAACTTTAGCACGGTCTCTAAGTGAAAACGGAAATAACTTCAATTTAACAATATCATTATCCGTATCTTTCTTCTTTTGCATATCACACAAATTAACAAAGTTGTTTAGATGAGTAGCGGCATCTTCACTAGGAAGGCCGGCGAATTGATCTTTCATAACAAGATTCAGCAAAGCAGTATTGATTTCACAAGACTCAACATCATTAAGAGGAGCAATCGGAGTACTAAGGAAAATCATTATTATTGGTATTGGAGAAATCACACAATTTGGTATTATCTTGCGCCGTGGCAACAAGTAATCCAACACACAAGCAAATAATAAAAGGCAAGTGAAGAAAAGAGAGAGATATTGGGAAAGAGAGGGAAAATAAAACGGCAAGGGTGAAGTGGGGGGAGAGGAAAACGAGAGGCAAATGGCAAATAATGTAAATGCAAGGGAAATGAGTTTGTGATCGGTACTTGGTATGTCTTGACTTGAGCAAAGACCTCCCCGGCAATGGCGCCAGAAATCCTTCTTGCTACGTCTTGAGCTTGCGGGCTAAAGGTGAGATTATCTAGGCATGATCATGTATATAGGCATCACGTCCGTAACAAGTAGACCGACTCCTGCCTGCATCTACTACTATTACTCCATACATCGACCGACTCCTGCCTGCATCTAGAGTATTAAGTTCATAAAGAATAGACTAACGCATTAAGAAAGATGACATGATGTAGAGGGATAAACTCAAGCAGTATGATATAAACCCCATCTTTTTATCCTCGGTGGCAACAATACAATATGTGCCTTGCTGCCCCTGCTGTCACTGGGAAAGGACACCGCAAGATTGAACCCAAAGCTAAGCACTTCTCCCATGGCGAGAAAGATCAATCTAGTAGGCCAAACCAAATTGATAATTCGAATAGACTTGCAAAGATAACTCAATCATACATAAAAGAATTCAGAGAAGATTCAAATATTTCTCATAGATAAACTTGATCATAAACCAACAATTGATCGGATCTCGACAAACACACCGCAAAAAGAGTTTACATCGAATAGATCTCCACAAGAGAGGGGGAGAACATTGTATTGAGATCCAAAAAGAGAGAATAAGCCATCTAGCTAATAACTATGGACCTGAAGGTCTGTGGTAAACTACTCACAACTCATCGGTGGGGCTATGGTGTTGATGTAGAAGCCCTCCATGGTCGATTCCCCCTCGGTGGAGCACCGGCGAAGGCTCCAAGATGGGATCTCGCGGATACAGAAGGTTACGGTGGTGGAAATTATTCTTCGTTGGCTCCTGGATGTTTTCGGGGTACGTAGGTATATATAGGAGGAAGGAGTACGTCAGTGGCTGCCTGTGGGGCCCAGGAGACAGGGGGCGTGCCTAGGAGGGGTGGGCGTGCCCTCCTATCTCCTAGAGACCTCGTCTGCTTCTTGACTTGCACTCCAAGTTCTCCGGATCATGTTCGTTCCAAAAATCACGCTCCCGGAGGTTTCATTCCGTTTGGACTCTGTTTGATATTCCTTTTCTTCGAAATACTGAAATAGGCAAAAAAACAGCAATACGGGCTGGGCCGCTGGTTAGTAGGTTAGTCCCAAAAATGATATAAATGTGTAAAATAAAGCCCATAAACATCCAAAAGGGGTAATATACTAGCATGGAACAATCAAAAATTATAGATACGTTGGAGACGTATCAGTACCTGACCGAGTCAAGTTGCAGTTGCATGCTCCTTTATATGTACTCTCACAGTTTGATGTACACTAACACTTTCCATATTCATTGTTGAACTAGCACCACGACGCAAGCGGAAACAGACATCAGGGATAATGCTTGAGAGATTAACAAAATCTAAAGGAGGAAGAATGGAGATCCATTTTGAGGTAGGTTTAGAAAGGCCACGTGATGCTACAGAGTCAGCCAAGTTAGTATCAGAAGCAGTCGTTGCCGTTAGGTGTCATGCACGTATCCTCCCAACGTGGATCTAGTACAGGAATGAAAAATACAATACCCAGTTTAACACCTTCCTTGACCATTTATCCGTAAGTAATGTTATTCATCACAATTAGTAATATTGTCTTGCTCTGTCCCATACTTTCTAGCTTCCTCCTACTAAGACTCACATTATTTTTTCAACAGATGAGGTTCAAGTTGCATCCAAAAGATGATGCAACTAAACAAGCATGCACTCATGTTTTTCAGTCTGCTCTGCGACAGTATCGATACCACCTTAGAAAATCTCACTTTGAAGGCAAGGCTAACAATGAAATTGCCCAAACATCTCCAGTGGAATATATTACAGATGAAGACTGGATAGCCCTCGTTAAACACTGGTCTGATCCAAAGTATCAGGTAGGCTATATATATTTGATCAGACCACATATTGAACTTGTATTTATGTATGTTCTTACAAGTGTATCTTCTTCTAGGCTAACGTTTGAAGAACAAGACTAACCGTTCTAAAGTGAAATTCCAACAGACAACAGGATCTCGTAGCTATATTGCACACTGTGACGCTCTTCTAAATAGCTGCTACTTCCTTCTTCTTTATGCCATATTATCGTATCTATATTGACTTGTTTCAAATACAGAGGAAATCCCATGTGGACCAAAAAGAACCTGAATCGAATGCAGTGCAAATTTTCAAGGATTGCCACACTAGCAAGATGAAGGGCATGAGCACACCAGTTCAAGCCGTTGTTGTAAGTCCTTACTCCTCCTGCCTTTGAACTGATTGGTACTGTGATGTGTTCATTTAACTACTTGGTTTGCAGCCAATGTCAGTTACTCAGTTCACTTTTATACACGGTTGTCTTAACGTATCATTTCACCTTACATGGTTTAAAAGATATGAAGGATATTCTTTTGGTCTTGATCTGTCATCTAGTTGTTATGTTCACGCGCGCACACAATGATAAAATAGCATGTTTGTTTAATATCTGTTTGCCCATGATATGAATGATGTCATACTATGTTCATCCTACTTTAAACCATGTCTCTTTATCCTTAGATGTCAACGAATTTGAGGAAATAGACAATACAGTAGGCATGCTACATGGACATATGTTTCAAAAGTGATTTTATTATGTAGTTGGCACTACAATACATGCTAATGTAACACCAAAATAAGTTATGTATAAATGTGTAACCTTCTTTGTTTGTTTTTGTCTCATTAGTAACTTATCTGGTACACTAATCTACAAGTTCAAACTTTCAGCAAGCTATGGAACAAATGATTGAACAGACACAACCACCTGAAGGTGACGAGGCTACCACAGGCGTCACCTCTTGCTGCAGTGCGTCAGTATCTCTCCACTAACAGTGCAAAAAGCACCTTCCTGTGTAATTCTGGGTTGGTTGTAAAGGTAACCTCGTCCAAATCGCCTACTGAACAAAATCTTCTGGCTAGACAGAGTGATATATCTGTGCTCCAGACACAAGTCCAATCCCTAATGGACGTCATTTCGGAAACAAGAATAGTGGTTGACAAATCTTGTCAAGATATGAATGGGTTTGAAACTAGACTATCAGACATTCGCTTCGTTGTTCAAGAGCAATGGCGGAAAAAAGGTGAAGATCGTGCTGCTCCATCAGATTCTACAGCCTGAAACATTAGCACTCAGGTCAAATGATATGTGCTTCTATACATCTGATGGTGCTTTTATCTGCAAGGACTGTAAACATTATGCCAACAGGCCTTTTGTCGTATGGTTGGAATTTATTTTGTTGTGATACAGTATTTATGATGTTGCCAAAGGCTGCAGTAATTACGATGCTATTTTTGTATAGTGTAGGTTTATCTTAGTAATGTATTCGGCCGAAAGCTTCATAGGATCCCAACATGCCAACATTCGTCGGGCCCATTCCAATTGGGCTAAAAATGATTATGGGCCGAAATTTGCATGTAGCCCACTAAAAATATCTAGGCCTAAATTAGCATAAGCTTTCATATTTTTCTGGTAGGCATGTGCCCATAGTGGGCCTTTAACAGGCCTAAACATAATTTGGGCCCTCAGTAACAATAGGCCGTTTACACATGTAAATATCTCAAGCCCACAAAAAACATGGGCCTTTAATAGGACAAAAGTGAGATTGGGCCCTGATTGTGCCAAATAACCAACTGGTCTTAGCAGGCCGAAATGGTGGCCCATTTACGATGTGGATCTTTCATAGGCCGAAATTCGGACGGGCCGTAAATGCGCCGACCTAATGCACGGGCCTTTAACAGGCCGGAAGTTCAGTCGGGCTTGATTATTGTCATTTTTATATGGGCCGTTAATGGGCCCGATGTGACGTTGGGCCACATATGGCCCATGGATTTTGTCCGACGTTAACAGGCCGAAAATCACAATAGGCCAAAAGTGGCCCAAATCTATAGTGGGCCTCTAACAGGCCGAATGTCAGACATGGCCGAATATGACCCAAATCCTTCACGGTCGTTTATGGGTCGTAAGTTTCAAGGGCGTGTAAATGGGCCCAAATGAAACAGGACCTTTAACAGGCCGGAAATACACCAGGTCGTAATTTGGCCCAAATACTTAGCGGACAATTAACGGGCCAGAAGTGACCATGGGCCGCGATGATGACAAGTTTAGGACAGGCCGTTGATGGGCCGATTTGACACTAGCCGTACAGGCCTTAACTGAGAATGTTGTGCCTTTAGCTGGGACAGCCCATTATGGTCTGCAAAATCTTGTGGGCCTTTAGCTAGGCTGGCCTATTGTGGTCCGCTAAATCTTGTGGGCCTTTAGCCGAGCCGGCCCATTATGGTCTGCAAAATCTTATTGCCCTTTAGCTGGGCCGGCCCATTATGGTCTGCTAAATCTTGTGGGCCTTTAGTTGGGCCAGCCCATTTAAACTTTATGGACCACTTTTGGGCCCTTCCACGTGTCAACATATCATAGGCCCATATCGACCGTTGGATGAGTGACACCTGTGCCAACGCGTGGTTCCGTCCTCCAATGAGAATTTTACACGTGGAAAATCGGCATCGGTCGTGGCTGTTAGTGGGTTATCGGATCCAAAACCGTACCCGATAGCTTAACGGTGCTTAACGGCGTCCCATTACGGTGGATGCCACGTGTCGGTCACCCTTGACGAAAGCACTTCTATGACGCGCGATTTATCGTCATGGAAGTGGACACTTCCGTGATGATAATTTTGGTAATGTCATGGAACACTTCTATGACAGCATAGGTATGACTATCTTGATCCTGTCATAAAATCGTCGTGGATGTACATGCATGACAGAAAACGTGATCTAGTGTGACAAACACGTATCATCCCGGAAGTGTTTTTTTGTAGTGTTGTAGACATAGAAATTTGCAAATATACATACGAATCTGAATGTGATAGACTCGTTGACTAAACTTCTCTCACAAGCAAAACATGATGACACCTTAGTACTCTTTGGGTGTTAATCACATGGCGATGTGAACTAGATTATTGACTCTAGTAAACCCTTTGGGTGTTGGTCACATGGCAATGTGAACTATGGTGTTAATCACATAACGATGTGAACTATTGGTGTTAAATCACATGGCGATGTGAACTAGATTATTGACTCTAGTGGAAGTGGGATACTGGAGGAAATATGCCCTAGAGGCAATAATAAAGTTGTTATTTTATATTTCCTTATTCATGACAAAGGTTTATTATACATTCTAGAATTTATTGATCGGAAACGTAAATACATGTGTGAATACATAAACAAATACCGTGTCCCTAGTAAGCCTCTACTCGACTAGCTCATTGATCAAAGATGGTTAATGTTTCCTAACCATGGACATGTGTTGTCATTTGATAGTGGAATCACATCATTAGGATAATGATGTGATGGACAAGACCCACCCATTAGCTTAGCATAATTATTGTTCAGTTTTATTGATATTGGTTTCTTCATGCAAATACATATTCCTTCTACTATGAGATAATGCAACTCCCGGATACCAGAGGAATGCCTTGTGTGCTATCAAACGTCACAACGTATCTGGGTGATTATAAAGATTCTCTACAGGTATCTCTGAAGGTGTTTTTTGAGTTGGCATAGATCGAGATTAGGATTTTTCACTCTTGAGTATCGAAGAGGTATCTTTGGGCCCTCTCGGTAATACACATCATAAGCTTGCAAGCAATCGACTAAGGAGTTAGTCACAAGGTGATGTATTACGAAAATAGTAAAGAGACTTGCCGGTAACGAGATGGGACTCGGTATGAAGATACCGACGATCAAATCTCGGGCAAGTAACATATCGATGGACAAAGGGAATTACGTATGTTGTCATAATGCTTCGACCGGTAAAGATCTTCGTAGAATATGAAGGAGCCAATATGGGCATCCAGGTTCCGCTATTGGTTAGTGACCGGATAGGTGTCTCAGTCATTGATGGCCCACAAGTGTAGGGGATCTATCATAGTCCTTTCGATAAGTAAGAGTGTCGAACCCAACGAGGAGCAGAAGGAAATGACAAGCAGTTTTCAGTAAGGTATTCTCTGCAAGCACGGAAATTATAGGTAACAGATAGTTTTGTGATAAGGTAATTTGTAACGGGTAACAAGCAATGAAAGTAAATAAGGTGCAGCAAGGTGGCCCAATCATTTTTGTAGCAAAGGACAAGCCTGGACAAGTTCTTATATAGAGAAAAGCGCTCCCGAGGACACATGGGAATTATCGTCAAGCTAGTTCTCATCACGTTCATATGATTCACGTTTGTTACTTTGGTAATTTGATATGTGGGTGGACCGGTGCTTGGGTATTGCCCTTTCTTGGACAAGCATCCCACTTATGATTAACCCCTATTGCAAGCATCCGCAACTACAAAAGAAGTATTAAGGTAAACCTAACCATAGCATGAAACAAGTGGATCCAAATCAGCAACGCATAAACTAGGGTTTAAGCTTCTGTCACTCTAGCAACCCATCATCTACTTATTACTTCCCAATGCCTTCCTCTAGGCCCAAATAATGGTGAAGTGTCATGTAGTCGACGTTCACATAACACCACTAGAGGAGAGACAACATACATCTCATCAAAATATCAAACGACTACCAAATTCACATGGCTACTAATAGCAAGACTTTACCCATGTCCTCAGGAACAAATGTAACTACTCACAAAGCATATTCATGTTCATAATCAGAGGAGTATTAATATGCATTAAGGATCTGAACATATGATCTTCCACCAAATAAACCAACTAGCATCAACTACAAGGAGTAATCAACACTACTAGCAACCCACATGTACCAATCTGAGGTTTTGGTACAAAGACTGGATACAAGAGATGAACTAGGGTTTGAGAGGAGATGGTGCTGGTGAAGATGTTGATGGAGATTGACCCCCTCCCGATGAGAGGATCATTGGTGATGACGATGGTGATGATTTCCCCCTCCCGGAGGGAAGTTTCCCCGGCAGAACAGCTCCGCCGGAGCCCTAGATTGGTTCCGCCTCGTGGCGGTGGAGTTTCGTCCTGTAAGCTTACTTATGATTTTTTTCCAAGGTAAAAGACTTCATATAGCAGAAGATGGGCACCGGAGGGCTGCCAGGTGGCCCACGAGGCAGGGGGCACGCCCAGGGGGGTAGGGCGCGCCCCCCACCCTCGTGGGTGGTGGGTGGCCCCCCTCGGGTATTTCTTCCGTTGAATATTTCTTATTAATACCCAAAATGACTTTCGTGGAGTTTCAGGACTTTTGGAGTTGTGCAGAATAGGTCTCCAATATTTGCTCCTTTTCCAGCCCAGAATCCCCGCTGCCAGCATTCTCCCTCTTCATGTAAACCTTGTAAAATAAGATAGAATAGCCATAAGTATTGTGGCATAACGTGTAATAACAACCCATAATGCAATAAATATTGATATAAAAGCATGATGCAAAATGGACGTATCAACTCCCCCAAGCTTAGACCTCGCTTGTCCTCAAGCGGAAGCCGATATCAAAAAATATGTCCACATGTTTAGAGATAGAGGTGTCGATAAAATAAAATACGGACATGAGGGCATCATGATCATTCTTATAACAACAACATATATATTTTGTCATATGATTTCTTATGCTCAAGTAACAATCTATTCACAATATCAAGTATGATTCAGAAACTTCATTGAGAACTAGCAAACTATGATCTCGGTCATCGAAGCAATTGCAATTTATCAGAACATAGGAAAGAGTCAACACAAGAGCTTTTCAGCAAGTCCACATACTCAACTAGCATTTAGTCTTTCACAATTGCTAACACTCACGAAATACTTATGGTTATGGAGTTTTAATCGGACATAGAGAAAGAAAGGGGCTTATAGTGTTGCCTCCCAACCTTTTACCTCAAGGGTAATGTCAACAATAATAGTTCATGCTAACTTACATCCAATTGGATATATATATCAGGATCTTTCCAACACGAGGTGCTTGCCAAAGGATAAAATATAAAAAGGAAAGGTGAAGATCACCTTGACTCTTGCATAATGTAAAAGATAGGCCCTTCGCAGAGGGAAGCAGAGGTTGTCATGTGCTTTTTGGTTGGATGGACAAAATCTTAATGCAAAAGAACGTCACTTTATATTGCCACTTGTGACATGAACCTTCATTATGCAGTCCGTCGCTTTTATTACTTCCGTATCACAAGATCGTACAAAGCTTATTTTCTCCGCACTAATAAATCATACATATTTAGAGAGCAATTTTTATTGCATGCAACATGACAACTTACCTGAAGGATCTTACTCAATCCATAGGTAGATATAATGGACTCTCATGGAAAAACTGGGTTTAAGGATATTTGGAAGCACAAGTAGTATCTCTACTTGGTGCAAGGAATTTGGCTAGCATGAGGGGGAAAGGCAAGCTCAACATGTTTGAATGATCCCTGACAATATACTTTAACTGAGATGTGAGAAAACATAAGCCATTACGTTGTCTTCTGATAGGTCTCCAACGTATCTATAATTTATGAAGCATTCATGCTATTTTATTATCTGTTTTGAATGATCACGGGCTTTATTATACACTTTTATATTACTTTTGGGACTAACCTACTAACCGGAGACCCAGCCCATATTGTTGTTTTATTGCCTGTTTCGGTATTTCGAAAAAACGGAATATCAAACGGAGTCCAAACGGAATGAAACCTTCGGGAGCGTGATTTTTGGAACGAACGTGATCCGAGAGACTTGGAGTACAAGCCAGGGAAGCTTCGAGGAGGCCAGGAGATAGGAGGGTGCGCCCACCCCCCTGGGCGCGCCCCCTGTCTCGTGGGCCCCTTGTGGCTCCCCCGACCGACTTCTTTCGCCTATATATTCCCTTATACCCTAAAACCATCGAATAAGAAGATAGATCGAGAGTTCCACCGCCACAAGCCTCTGTAGCCACCAAAAACCTCTCAGGAGCCCGTTTCGGCACCCTGTCGGAGGGGGAACCCATCACCGGTGACCATCTTCATCATCCCGGCGCTATCCATGATGAGGAGGGAGTAGTTCACCCTCGGGACTGAGGTATGTACCAGTAGCTATGTGTTTGATCTCTCTCTCTCTCGTGTTCTCTCTATGGCACGATCTTGATGTATCGCGAGCTTTGCTATTATAGTTGGATCTTATAATGTTTCTCCCCCTCTACTCGCTTATGATGAATTGAGTTTTCCTCTTGAAGTTATCTTGTCGGATTGAGTCTTTAAGGATTTGAGAACACTTGATGTATGTCTTGCCGTGCTTATCTGTGGTGACAGTGGGATATTCACCTGATCCACTTGATGTATGTTTTGGTGATCAACTTGCGGGTTCCCCCCATGAACCTATGCATAGGGGTTGGCACATGTTTTCGTCTTGACTCTCTGGTAGAAACTTTGGGGAACTCTTTGAAGTACTTTGTGTTGGTTGAATAGATGAATCTGAGAATGTGTGATGCATATCGTATAATCATGTCCATGTATACTTGAAGTGACAATGGAGTATCTAGGTGACATTAGGGTTTTGGTTGATTTGTGTCTTAAGGTGTTATTCTAGTACGAACTCTCTAATAGATTGATCCGAAAGAATAACTTTGAGGTGGTTTCGTACCCTACCATAATCTCTTCATTTGTTCTCCGCTATTAGTGGCTTTGGAGTGACTCTTTGTTGCATGTTGAGGGATTGTTATATGATCTATCTATGTTATTATTGTTGAGAGAACTTGCACTAGTGAAAGTATGAACCTGATATGTCTTCAACGTATCTATAATTTTTGATTGCTCCATGCTATTATATTACCCCTTTGGGATGTTTATGGGCTTTATTTTACACATTTATATCATTTTTTGGGACTAGCCTATTAATTGGAGGCCCAGCCCATATTGCTGTTTAATTGCCTGTTTCAGTATTTCGAAGAAAAGGAATATCAAACGGAGTCCAAACGGAATGAAACCTTCGGAGAAGTTATTTTTGGAACAAAACCAATCCCAGGAACTTGGAGTGCAAGCCAGGGGATCATCAAGGAGGCCACAAGACAAGGGGGCGCACCCACCCCCCTGGGCGTGCCCTACCCTCTCGTGGGCCCCTCGAGGCTCCCCCGACCGACTTCTTTCGCCTATATAAGCCTATGTACCCTAAAAACATCGAAGAAGAAGATAGATCGGGAATTCCGCCGCCGCAAACCACTGTAGCCACCAAAAACCTCTCAGGAGCCCGTTCCGGCACCCTGTCGGAGGGGGAATCCATCACCAGTGGCCATCTTCATCATCCCGGCGCTCTCCATGACGAGGAGGGAGTAGTTTACCCTCAGGGCTGAGGGTATGTGCAAGTAGCTATGTGTTTGATCTCTCTCTCTCTCTCTCGTGTTCTCTCTATGGCACGATCTTGATGTATCACGAGCTTTGTTATTATAGTTGGATCTTATGGTGTTTCTCCCCCCTCTACTCTATTGTGATGAATTGAGTTTTCCTCTTGAAGTTATCTTATTGGATTGAGTCTTTAAGGATTTGAGAACACTTGATGTATGTCTTGCCGTGTTTATCTGTGGTGACAATGGGATATCACGTGCCACTTGATGTATGTTTTGGTGATCAACTTGCGGGTTCCACCCATGAACCTATGCATAGGGGTTGGCACACGTTTTTGTCTTGACTCTCCGGTAGAAACTTTGGGGCACTCTTTGAAGTACTTTGTGTTGGTTGGATGAATCTGAGATTGTGTGATGCATATCGTATAATCATGCCCACGGATACTTGAGGTGACAATGGAGTATCTAGGTGACATTAGGGTTTTGGTTGATTTGTGTCTTAAGGTGTTATTCTAGTACGAACTCTTGAATAGATCGATCCGAAAGAATAACATTCAGGTGGTTTCGTACCCTACCATAATCTCTTCGTTTGTTCTCCGCTATTAGTGGCTTTGGAGTGACTCTTTGTTGCATGTTGAGGGATTTTTATATGATCTATCTATGTTATTATTGTTGAGAGAACTTGCACTAGTGAAAGTATGAACCCTAGGCCTTGTTTCCTATCATTGCAATATCATTTACGCTCACTCTTATCACTTGTTACCTTGCTGTTTTTATAATTTCAGATTACAAAAACCTATATCTACTATCCAGATTGCACTTGTATCACCATCTCTTCGCCGAACTAGTGCACCAATACAATTTACCATTGTATTGGGTGTGTTGGGGACACAAGAGACTCTTTGTTATTTCGTTGCAGGGTTGCTTGAGAGAGACCATCTTCATCCTACGCCTCCCACGGATTGATAAACCTTAGGTCATCCACTTGAGGGAAATTTGCTACTGTCCTACAAACCTGTGCACTTGCAGGCCCAACAACGTCTACAAGAAGAAGGTTGTGTAGTAGACATCAAGCTCTTTTCTGGCGCCGTTGCCGGGGACGTGAGTGCTTGAAGGTATATCTTTAGATCTTGCAATCGAATCTTTTTGTTTCTTGTTTTATCACTAGTTTAGTTTATAAAATAAAACTACAAAAAATGGAGTTGAGTTTGTCTCATACGCTTCGTCTTTTTAATATCTTTCGTGAGTATGATGGAAAGGAAAATTGTGCTCAATTGCTAGAAGAAGAATGCATTAAAATGCTTGGTACTAAATCTTTGAATGATGAGCATGATTGCAATGTTGTTAGTATGAATTCCTTGAATATCCATGAGGCTAATGATATGCAAAGCCACAAGCTTGGGGAAGCTATGTTTGATGAATATGATATTTTTAGTCCCCCAAGTTTTGATGAGAATATTTATTATGATGAAAGCATGCCTCCTATTTATGATGATTATATTGATGAAAGTGGGTTTGGAAGAGTTTCAACTTTAGGAAGTAGTTATACCACTATTTTGGAGGATGTTGAATCTTATTGTGATGAACATGAAAGTGGATTTGGAAGAGTGTCAACTTTATTTAGTGATGATTCCACTATTTCGGAAGAGGTTCCAATTGATTATGAGAACAAAGTTGCTATCTATGATGATTATTGTGATGACTTGTATGCTATTATGAATAATTATAGCCATGAAACTTGTCATCATGATTTTAGTTTTCAATTGGATTATGCCTCACATGATAATTATTTTGAGTTTGCTCCCACTACTATTCATGAGAAGAGTTTTGCTTATGTGGAGAGTAGTAAATTTTCTATGCAAGTAGATCATGAAAAGAATGCTTTAGGTGCTGCTTATATTGTTGAATTCATTCATGATGCTACTGAAAATTATTATGAGGGAGGATACTATGCTTGTAGGAATTGCAATGATGTCAAGTTTCCTCTCTATGTGTTGAAAATCTTGAAGCTATGCTTGTTTTACCTTCCTATGCTAGTTGATTATTGTTGCCATAAGTTGTTTGCTCACAAAATCCATATGCATAGGAAGTGGGTTAGACTTAAATGTGCTAGTAATATGCTTCATGATGCTTCCGTTATGTTTCAATTCTTATCTTTTATGTGAGCATCATTGTCATCATCATGCTTAGCTAGAAAGGCATTAAAGAAAAGCGCTTGTTGGGAGACAACCCAATATGTATCCTTACTGTTTTTGTGTGTCCACACTATTATGATACTGTAGTAATCATGTTTTATAGCTTTTGTTTCAATAAAGTGCCAAATAAGACCTTTAGGATAGCTTACGGTGATAGTTGTGTTGATCCTGCTGAAAATCAGAAACTTTTACACCCAGTAAATTAGTTTTGTTAATTCACAGAAATGTCTTCTGATCTGATTCTTTTTGATATGGATTGGTACATAAATTTCTTAGGACTTCCTAATTTGGTAGGATTTTTGGAGTACTTGAAGTGTACGTTTGATGCAGATTACTACAGACTGTTCTGTTTTTGACAGATTCTGTTTTTCGTGTGTTGTTTGCTTATTTTGATGCATCTATGGCTAGGATTAAGTGGTATGAACCATAGAGAAGTTGGAATACATTAGGTCTAACACCAATATAAATAAAGAATGAGTTCATTACAGTACCTTATGTGGTGGTTACGTTTTCTTATACTAACGGAGCTTACGAGTTTTCTGTTGAGTTTCATGTTGTGGAGTTTTCAAGTTTTGGGTAAAGATTCGATGGACTATGGAATAAGGAGTGGCAAGAGCCTAAGCTTGGGTATGCCCAAGGCACCCCAAGGCAATATTCAAGAACAACCAAGAGCCTAAGCTTGGGGATGCCCCGGAAGGCATCCCCTCTTTCGTCTTCGTTCATCGGTAACCTTACTTGGAGCTATATTTTTATTCACCACATGATATGTGTTTTGCTTGGAGCGTCATTTTATTTTGTTAGTATTTGCTTTCTGTTACTTAGAATAATTTTTTGCATCTTTAGTTTCAATAAAAATGTCAAGGATAGCCTTTACCATGCTTATTTTGCTAGTATACATGTTGCTGTTTCAAAAAAGAAAGTTCACCGTTGTTGCAAAAATTCCCTAGAAAAGTCAGAGCATAATATAATGATGAAACCTTTTGCAGAATGAGATATGATAAATTCACTACAGTGGGAATTTTATTTCATAATTTTTGGAGTTAGGGAAGTATTGATACTCTTGCATTCGTTACAAATTGTACTGTTTTGGCAGATTTCTCACACCCTAGCTAGTTCATGCATTAGAGTGTTGCATCATGTCTATTCTTTCATCAGAAACTTGAAATGGGGATGACAGAACCCCCAGCCCCCTCTGAAACCAACTAGGGTTTACTAAAACATTTTCAATGAACCTGAAATGGCCTTCTAAAATGTCCATCATTTTTGTCTTGGTTCAGAACCTCTGCCAAAAGTGATGCACAACTTTCTAGGTCATCCTAAGGTCTTTGAATTAAATCATAAGTATTTGAATTTGGGCATTTAAATTTATAAAAATATTTTAATGCTCAAATTTTCCCAAACTAAAATGTTCCTTGCTGGAAATATTCCAACTAAGGACCAGGTGCAGTTTGGTGAATTTTGGAGTTGCCTAGGTATTTTTCGAAATTCAACAAACTTACAGAATAAAAACAGAAACAGAAAAAAAGGGGAAAGACTTACCTGGAGCCACCCAGAGGCCCGCCTGCCGGCCCAGCCCAGCCACCGCTCCAGCGAGCTGCTTGGCTTGGCCAGGCAGGCAGGCAGGTGCTCGACGGTGGCCGCAGCGTGCGCCACGCAGCTGCCCGTCGCCCTGCTTCACCCCCTCGCCTCGCTGCTGGCTTGGATGATCTCCACGTCGTGCCGTGAACCCCCACGACACTTCCATTCTCCCCCAGCTCCTCTCCCTCGCTCTCCCATGCCATGGCCGATGCCATCGCTGCCGCACCCTCGTCATAGTCGCGCTCTCCGTCAACCTCGCACCGCGCCACCGTGTCCAGGAGCTCCGCCACCCTCCTCTCCTTCGATCTAGTCGAGCCCCGAGCGCTCGCGTGCCCCGAAGTCACCGCACGGACCTCGACCGAACCGCCATCGCTGGAGATCCCTTTCACCGTCGCCGCCGCACCAGCTCGTCCCCGACCGCGTCGCCCGCTCCCTCGAGATCGCTGTGAGCCTGGCTACCTCCTTCCCCTTTCCTTTCTCGCTCTCGCCACCATGAGCACATGTAGCTCACCCGCACGCGCCGCCGTGGAGCTCGTCGCCGACGTGTCTCCGGCTAACCACCGGCCACCCCACCTTGTCTAACACACTCACCGTGTCCCCAGAGGCCCAACGCACATCTCCACGCGCCTCGCCGTGCCCCCTAGCGTCGATTTCGACCTCGGCCGAACTCCGGCGACCGCCAAAGTCGTCGCCGGCGACGTTTCCGGCCACCCCAAGCTCAACCACCACCACCAATAGCTGCGGCTCGGTCCCAGCTGCGCGTAGATGCCCTCCGCCGTCCATTTGGTTGCCGGAATGCACAAAGTCACTCGCGCCGCCGCGTTCAGCCTCGCCGGCGGCTAGACGCCGGTGTGTTGACCTTGACTTTGACCAGGGTGGGTCCAGGTTGACTCCCCTGGGCCTATGACAAGTGGGGCCCCCTCTGCTAATTACCTCAGATTAGTTTTAACTAAATTTAGTTAGTTAATTAACTACTGACATGCGGGACCCACTGGTCAGTTTGACCTGGACCGGTCTGTTGACTTGCTGAGGTCAGCATGACATCATGCTGACGCAGTAATCCTTTTCTGGAATTAAATAAATCCAGAATGATTTATAAATTTCAGAAAATAGCCCAAACTTCAAAAAATCATAGAAATTAATCTGTAACTCCAAATGCAAAGTTTTATATATGCAAAATGATCAGAAAAATCCAATCTATCCATCTGTACTGGTTTCATGCATGTTTAAGCAAGCTATCCTGATGTTTAGAGCAGAACTAGATTAAACACTTATAAAGGGCCATGTATGAGTTTGAAACTTGAATCTTTGATTCAAAATAGTTCAAACCCATCTGGTTATAGTTGCATTAGCCCAACACACTCATATTGCCATGTTTCATGCATGCATCATATTGTTGCATATTGTTTGGTAATGTTGTGTATCGGTGCTCTTTGCGGCAGGTTCTGCCTCTGAGGAGTACCACGATTACCCTAACGAAGAATCATATCCGTGCATCGAACCATCAGGCAAGCAACCAACCTTTTGATCATATCGATACAATCCCATGTTCTCGCTCCTGCTCTCTTTTTACTGCATTAAGACAACGCGTTTCAAACTGCTGTGTGCTACGGTAGTTGAACCCATTTCCTCTGCATGACCTGTCATTGCCACAGTAACTAGATGAAACCCACTAGCATGTGTAGGAGTTGTTTGAGCCATATGTATGTGTTGTTCCTACCTTGCTATGCCTGCTATGCTTAGAGTCGTGTCAGGTCTGGTTCATCTGGGTGATGGGCTAGAGTGAAATGCCCATGCCGGTAATGAGAGTGATGTGGTGAACACGATTTGGTAAAGGTATCGATGAAAGGCCATGTAGGAGTACATGGTGGGTTGTTTCATTGAAGCCGACCTTAAGCACTAAGATCTGTATGTGTGATTTAAGATACAGCTACTACCATGCATTGGGCCCTGAAATATGACCCCGCTCGACTTCTTATTCACCCTAGTCCTTTGTCCAGGAGTTGCAAGTAGTTTTTGGTGTTTGTAGCTTACTGGAGGCCGTGGACAGCGCTGACCCGCGAGGTGGGCTGTGATGCGGTAGGTACGTGGCACGGTGTACCGGATACCCGTTAGGTATCTCGGGAACCCTGTACACATCGTTCGGGCCGTATGTGGAAACCTCGGCCGGACTCCCTGCGGATGGAACCTGGATAGGCGATAAACCTGGACTAGAGACTTAGGTGTTTAGGTAGGTCGTGGTCTACACCCACGTCGGCTTTCGCTTGAAGTCTGCCGAGCACATGTCGTGTGCAGACGCTAAGTGGTGGAAACATGTATGAAGAAGTACACCCCTGCAGGGTTAACATTATCTATTCGAATAGCCGCGTCCGCGGTAAAGGACTACTTGGTTGCCTATACAGTTCATAGACAAGTAAATAGATACTACTAAAAATCTCAAGATAAGCGTGAGTGCCGAGGATGGCTTTTCCGTAGGATGACGGAGGTGGATCCTCGGTGGTGTATTGAAGTGGTGAGTAGTGGACTCGTGTGCGCAAAACCATTTCAAGTTGGTGTATCGTAGGATAGCTTAGCCAAGAGTCAAAGCTGGCTTGCTGCAATAACCCCACCAACCCTTCTTGATAATGTGCATGTATATAGGATCTGATGTAAGTCTTGCTGAGTACCGTTGTACTCATGTTGCTTTAATTTACATTTTTCAGAAGACGCTGCAACCCCTTCTGATGGGTTCTTCATAGACGTTGACATCGATGAGTAGACTGAGGCCCAGGTGGTGATCCTGAGCTGGTGAAGGACCACGTAGTATAGTCAGGCTTTCCAAGCCTCTTTTATTTTACTAGTTGTCTGTACTCAGACAAGTTACTTCCGCTGTTGGCTTGTATGTCTGTATGACTTGAATGCTGGGTCGTGTGACCCGTACTTGTGTATATGCTATGTATGGCTCTCTGAGCCTTAAATAAAGTACTTGTGTTGTAGAGTCACGTTGTGATGCCTTGTTGTATTTGCACATATCGAGCATATTGTCTGTATGATTGGAATGCTTGGTATGTGTGGGATCTGACTATCTAGTTGTTTATTCTTAGTAGCCTCTCTTACCGGGAAATGTCTCCTCGTGTTTCCACTGAGCCTTGGTAGCTTGCTACTGGTCCGGAACACTTAGGCTGGCCGGCATGTGTCCTTCTTCGTTCCTGTGTCTGTCCCTTCGGGGAAATGTCACGCGATGGATACCGGAGTCCTGTTAGCCCGCTACAGCCCGGTTTACCGGAGTCCTGCTAGCCTAGCGCTACAGCCCGGATTCACTTGCTGATGACCGACACATTCGATGTTGGGTCATGGATGCCTGTCCCTGTAAGTCTGTGCCACTTTGGGTTTACGACTAGCCATGTCAGCCCGGGCTCTTTACCATATGGATGCTAGCGACACTATCATATACGTGTGCCAAAAGGCGCAAACGGTCCCGGGCAAAGGTAAGACGACACCCCTGGGAATACCGTGCGTGAGGCCGCAAAGTGATATGAGGTGTTACATGCTAGATCGATGTGGCATCGAGTCGCGGTCCTGACAAGATTGTTGTTATGTTTGCATTGTTTTGCATATGTTTGCTTGTTTAATGATTCGATTTCAGGATAGGAGTATTAAATATGCAAACATTTAGTATGCAATGTTGAATAATAATTTTAGTGATTTATTACAGTAGAAAATGATAAGGTTTAGCATTGGTTTATACTAACCTATCTCACGAGTTCTTGTTGAGTTGGGTGTGGATGAAGCTTTTGATAAAAAGAGAAACCATGATATGAGAGGAATTAAGGAAACACAAAAGTTCAATCTTGGGGATGCCCAAGGCACCCCAAGATAATATTTCAAGAAGTCTCAAGCATCTAAGCTTGGGGATGCCCCGTAGGCATCCCACCTTTCTTCTTCAACAACTATCGGTTAGTATCGTTTGAACCTAAGTTTTTGCTTCTTCACATGAGTTGTGATATCCTTGCAATGTCATTTTATTTTGTTTTGATTTCTGTTTGAATATAGTACCCAAGATCTGAAATTCCTTAATGTTAGAGAGTCTTCACATAGTTGCACAATTATTCGACTACTCATTGATCTTCACTTATATCTTTCGGAGTAGTTTTTAATTTGCTCTAGTGCATCACTTATATCTTTTAGAGCACGGCGGTGGTTATATTTTGAAGAAATTGCTAGTCTCTCATGCTTCACTTATATTATTTTGAGAGTCTGTTAGAACAGCATGGTATTTGCTATGGTTACAAAGTTGGTCCTAGAATGATGAGCATCCAAGTTGGGTATAATAAAAACTATCATAGAAAGGAATTGGATGCTATGATCAATTTGATGCTTGATAATTGTTTTGAGATATGGAGGTAGTGATATTAGAGTCATGCTAGTTGAGGTGATTATGAAAAATATTTGTGTTGGGGTTTGTGATTCCCGCAGCATGCACGTATGGTGAACCGCTTTGTGATGAAATTGGAGCACAATTTTATTTATTGATTGTCTTCCTTATGAGTGGCGGTCGGGGACGAGCGATGGTCTTTTCCTACCAATCTATCCCCCTAGGAGCATGCGCATAGTGCTTTGGTTTTTTATGACTTCTAGATTTTTGCAACAAGTACATGAGCTCTTTTGACTAATGTTGAGTCCATGGATTATACGCACCTCACCCTTCCACCATTGCTAGCCTCTCTTGTGCCGCGCAACTTTCGCCGATACCATACACCCACCATTACCTTCCTCAAAACAGACACCATACCTACCTATTATGGCATTTCCATAGCCACTCCAAGATATATTGCTATGC
Source organism: Triticum aestivum (assembly GCF_018294505.1). NCBI lineage: Eukaryota > Viridiplantae > Streptophyta > Magnoliopsida > Poales > Poaceae > Triticum > Triticum aestivum. The sequence continues at coordinate 474,449,154 of NC_057798.1, read as the reverse complement.
AACTTTCCACCGTTCCGTTCATATGACATGCATTTCTTTTGTCATATTACTCTTGGCATGATCATGTAGTTGACATTGTCTTTGTGGCAAGGCCACCTTCATAATTTTCATACATGTCGCTCTTGATTCATTGCATATCCCGGTACACCGCAGGAGGCATTCATATAGAGTCATATCTTGTTCTAGCTTTTAGTTGTAATTCTTGAGTTGTAAATCCATAAAACTGTGATGATCTTCATTATTAGAGCATTGTCCTAGTGAGAAAAGGATGATGAAGACTATGATTCCCCCACAAGTCGGGATGAGACTTCGGACTTTATAAAAAAAGAAAGAAAAATAGAAAGGCCAAAAAATAGGCCAAAGAAAAGAAGAAAAGAAAAAGGAAAGAAAAAGAAATAAAATGAGAGAAAAAGAGAGAAGGGACAATGCTACTATCTCTTTTTCCATACTTGTGCTTCAAAGTAGCACCATGATCTTCATGATAAAGACTCTCATATGTTATCACTTTCATATACTAGTGGGAAGCTTTCATTATAGAACTTGGCTTGTATATTCCAATGATGGACTTCCACAAAATGCCCTAGGTCTTCGTGAGCAAGTGAGTTGGATGCACACCCACTTAGTTTCTTTTGTTGAGCTTTCATATATTTATAGCTCTAGTGCATCCGTTGCATGGCAATCCCTACTCACTCACATTGATATCTATTAATGGGCATCTCCATAGCCCGTTGATACGCCTAGTTGATGTGAGACTATCTTCTCCTTTTTGTCTTCTCCACAACCACCATTCTATTCCACATATAGTGCTATGTCCATGGCTCACGCTCATGTATTGCGTGAAAGTTGAAAAAGTTTGAGATTACTAAAGTATGAAACAATTGCTTGGCTTGTCATCGGGGTTGTGCATGATTAAATACTTTGTGTGATGAAGATAGAGCAACACTCAGACTATATGATTTTGTAGGGATAACTTTCTTTGGCCATGTTATTTTGAGAAGACATGATTACTTTGATTTGTATGCTTGAAGTATCACTATTTCTTATGTCAATATGAACTTTTATTTTGAATCATTTGGATCTGAACATTCATGCCACAATAAAGAAAATTACATTGAGAATTATGCTAGGTAGCTTTCCACATTAAAAATTCTGTTTTTATCATTTTCCTACTCGAGGACGAGCAGGAATTAAGCTTGGGGATGCTTGATACGTCTTCAATGTATCTATAATTTTTGATTGCTCCATGCTATTATATTACCCCTTTTGGATGTTTATGGGCTTTATTTTACCCATTTATATCATTTTTTGGGACTAACCTATTAACCGGAGGCCCAGCCCATATTGTTGTTTTATTGCCTGTTTCAGTGTTTCGAAGAACAGGAATATCAAACGGAGTCCAAACGGAATGAACCTTCAGAGAAGTTATTTTTGGAACAAAACCAATCCCAGGAACTTGGAGTGCAAGCTAGGGGATCATCGAGGAGGCCACGAGATAGGGGGCGCGCCCACCTCCCTGGGCGCGCCCTACCCTCTCGTGGGCCCCTTGAGGCTCCCCCGACCGACTTCTTTCGCCTATATAAGCCTACGTACCCTAAAACATTGAAGAAGAAGATAGATCGGGAGTTCTGCCGCCGCAAGCCTCTGTAGCCACCAAAAACCTGTTGGGGCCCCGTTCCGGCACCCTGTCGGAGGGGGAATCCATCACCGGTGGCCATCTTCATCATCCCGATGCTCTCCATGACGAGGAGGGAATAGTTCACCCTCGGGGTTGAGGGTATGTACAAGTAGCTATGTGTTTGATCTCTCTCTCTCTCATGTTCTCTCTATGGCACGATCTTGATGTATCGCGAGCTTTGCTATTATAGTTGGATCTTATGATGTTTCACCCCCCTCTACTCTCTTGTGATGAATTGAGTTTTCCTCTTGAAGTTATCTTATCGGATTGAGTCTTTAAGGATTTGAGAACACACATGTATGTCTTGCCGTGTTTATCTGTGGTGACAATGGGATATCACGTGCCATTTGATGTATGTTTTGGTGATCAACTTGCGGATTCCACCCATGAACCTATGCATAGGGGTTGGCACACGTTTTCGTCTTGACTCTCCGGTAGAAACTTTGGGGCACTCTTTGATGTACTTTGTGTTGGTTGGATGAATCTGAGATTGTGTGATGCATATCGTATAATCATGCCCACGGATACTTGAGGTGACAATGGAGTATCTAGGTGACATTAGGGTTTTGGTTGATTTGTGTCTTAAGGTGTTATTCTAGTACGAACTCTTGAATAGATCGGTCCGAAAGAATAACATTCAGGTGGTTTCGTACCCTACCATAATCTCTTTGTTTGTTCTCCGCTATTAGTGGCTTCGGAGTGACTCTTTGTTGCATGTTGAGGGGTTGTTATATGATCTATCTATGTTATTATTGTTGAGAGAACTTGCACTAGTGAAAGTATGAACCCTAGGCCTTGTTTCCTACCATTGCAATATCGTTTACGCTCACTTTATCATTAGTTACCTTGCTGTTTTTATAATTTCAGATTACAAAAACCTATATCTACTATCCATATTGCACTTGTATCACCATCTCTTTGCCGAACTTGTGCACCTATACAATTTACCATTGTATTGGGTGTGTTGGGGACACAACAGACTCTTTATTATTTGGTTGCAGGGTTGCTTGAGAGAGACCATCTTCATCCTACGCCTCCCGCGGATTGATAAACCTTAGGTCATCCACTTGAGGGAAATTTGCTACTGTCCTACAAACCTGTGCACTTGCAGGCCCAACAACGTCTACAAGAAGAAGGTTGTGTAGTAGACATCAAGCTCTTTTCTCACGCCGTTGCCGGGGACGTGAGTGCTTGAAGGTATATCTTTAGATCTTGCAATCGAATCTTTTTGTTTCTTGTTTTATCACTAGTTTAGTTTATAAAAGAAAACTACAAACAAGTGGAGTTGAGTTTGTCTCATACGCTTCGTCTTTTTAATATCTTTCGTGAGTATGATGGAAAGGAAAATTGTGCTCAATTGCTAGAAGAAGAATGCATTAAAATGCTTGGTACTAAATCTTTGAATGATGAGCATGATTGCAATGTTGTTAGTATGAATTCCTTGAATATCCATGATGCTAATGATATGCAAAGCCACAAGCTTGGGGATGCTATGTTTGATGAATATGATATTTTTAGTCCCCCAAGTTTTGATGAGAATATTTATTATGATGAAAGCATGCCTCCTATTTATGATGATTATATTGATGAAAGTGGGTTTGGAAGAGTGTCAACTCTAGGAAGTAGTTATCCCACTATTTTGGAGGATGTTGAATCTTATTGTGATGAACATGAAAGTGGATTTGGAAGAGTGTTAACTTTATTTAGTGATGATTCCATTATTTCGGAAGAGGTTACAATTGATTATGAGAACAAAGTTGCTATCTATGATGATTATTGTGATGACTTGTATGCTATTATGAATAATGATAGCCATGAAACTTGTCATCATGATTTTAGTTTTCAATTGGATTATGCCTCACATGATAATTATTTTGAGTTTGCTCCCACTACTATTCATGAGAAGAGTTTTGCTTATGTGGAGAGTAGTAAATTTTCTATGCAAGTAGATCATGAAAAGAATGCTTTAGGTGCTGCTTATATTGTTGAATTCATTCATGATGCTACTGAAAATTATTATGAGGGAGGAACATATGCTTGTAGGAATTGCAATGATGTCAAGTTTCCTCTCTATGTGTTGAAAATCTTGAAGCTATGCTTGTTTTACCTTCCTATGCTAGTTGATTATTGTTCCCATAAGTTGTTTGCTCACAAAATCCCTATGCATAGGAAGTGGGTTAGACTTAAATGTGCTAGTCATATGCTTCATGATGCTTCCGTTATGTTTCAATTCTTATCTTTTATGTGAGCATCATTGTCATCATCATGCCTAGCTAGAAAGGCATTAAAGAAAAGCGCTTGTTGCAAGACAACCAAATATGTATCCTTACTGTTTTTGTGTGTCCACATGATTATGATACTGTAGTAATCATGTTTTATAGCTTTTGTTTCAATAAAGTGCCAAGTAAGTCCTTTAGGATAGCTTACGGTGATAGTTGTATTGATCCTGCTAAAAAACAGAAACTTTTACACCCAGTAAATTTGTTTTATGAATTCACATAAACGTGCTTCTGATTTTATGATTTTTTTTCTCTGGATTAGTAAACAAATGTATGAGGACGTCCTAATTTGGTAGGATTGTTGGACTTCTCGAAGTGTACGTTTGATGCAGATTACTACAGACTGTTTTGTTTTTGACAGATTCTGTTTTTTGTGTGTTGTTTGCTTATTTTGATGCATCTATGGCTAGGATTAAGTGGTATGAACCATAGAGAAGTTGGAATACAGTAGGTTTAACACCAATATAAATAAAGAATGAGGTCATTACAGTACCTTATGTGGTGATTATGTTTTCTTATACTAACGGAGCTTACGAGTTTTCTGTTGAGTTTCGTGTTGTGGAGTTTTCATGTTTTGGGTAAAGATTCGATGGACTATGGAATAAGGAGTGGCAAGAGCCTAAGCTTGGGGATGCCCAAGGCACCCCAAGGCAATATTCAAGGACAACCAAGAGCCTAAGCTTGGGGATGCCCCGGAAGGCATCCCCTCTTTCGTCTTCGTTCATCGGTAACCTTACTTGGAGCTATATTTTTATTCACCACATGATATGTGTTTTGCTTGAAGTGTCATTTTCTTTTGTTAGTATTTTATTTATGTTACTTAGAATAATTTTTTGCATCTTTAGTTTCAATAAAAATGTCAAGGATAGCCTTTACCATGCTTATTTTGCTAGTATACATGTTGCTGTTTCAAAACAGAAAGTTCACTGCTGTTGCAAAAATTCCCTAGAAAATTCAGAGCATGTTATAATGATGAAACATTTTGCATAATGAGCTCTGATAAATTCACTACAGTGGGAATTTTATTTCATAATTTTTGGAGTTAGGTAAGTATTGATACTATTGCATTCTTTACAGACTGTACTGTTTTGGTAGATTGCTGTTATGTTTGCATTGTTTGCATATGTTTGCTTGTTTAATGATTCTATTTGAGGATAGGAGTATTAAATATGCAGAGGCATTTAGTATGAAATGTTGAATAATAATTTTAGTGATTTGTTACAGTAGAAAATGATAAGGTTTTGCATTGGTTTATACTAACCTATCTCACGAGTTCTTGTTGAGTTGGGTGTGGATGAAGCTTTTGATAAAAGAGAAACCATGATATGGGAGGAATTAAGAAAACACAAAAGTTCAAGCTTGGGGATGCCCAAGGCACCCCAAGATAATATTTCAAGAAGTCTCAAGCATCTAAGCTTGGGGATGCCCCGTAGGCATCCCACCTTTCTTCCTCAACAACTATCGGTTAGTATCGTTTGAACCTAAGTTTTTGCTTCTTCACATGAGTTGTGCTATCCTTGCAATGTCATTTTATTTTGTTTTGCATGCTGTTTGAATAAAGTACCAAAGATATGAAATTCCTTAATGTTATAGAGTCTTCACATAGTTGCACAATTATTCGACTACTCATTGATCTTCACTTATATCTTTCGGAGTAGTTTGTCATTTGCTCTAGTGCATCACTTATATCTTTAAGAGCACGGCGGTGGTTATATTTTGAAGAAATTGCTAGTCTCTCATGCTTCACTTATATTATTTTGAGAGTCATTTAGAACAGCATGGTACTTGCTATGGTTAAAAAGTTGGTCCTAGAATGATGAGCATCCAAGTTGGGTATAATAAAAACTATCATAGAAAGGAATTGGATGCTATGATCAATTTGATGCTTGATAATTGTTTTGAGATATGGAGGTAGTGATATTAGAGTCATGCTAGTTGAGGTGATTATGAAAAATACTTGTGTTGGGGTTTGTGATTCCCGTAGCATGCACGTATGGTGAACCGCTTTGTGATGAAGTTGGAGTACAATTTTATTTATTGATTGACTTCCTTATGAGTGGCGGTCGGGGACGAGCGATGGTCTTTTCCTACCAATCTATCCCCCTAGGAGAATGCGCGTAGTGCTTTGGTTTTTGATGACTTCTAGATTTTTGCAACAAGTACATGAGCTCTTTTGACTAATGTTGAGTCCATGGATTATACGCACCTCACCCTTCCACCATTGCTAGCCTCTCTTGTGCCGCGCAACTTTCGCCGGTACCATACACCCACCATTACCTTCTTCAAAACAGCCACCATACCTACCTATTATGGCATTTCCATAGCCATTCCGAGATATATTGCCATGCAACTTTCCACCATTCCGTTCATATGACATGCATTACTTTTGTCATATTGCTCTTTGCATGATCATGTAGTTGACATTGTATTTGTGGCAAGGCCACCTTCATAATTTTCATACATGTCGCTCTTGATTCATTGCATATCCCGGTACACCGCCGGAGGCATTCATATCAAGTCATATCTTGTTCTAGCTTTGAGTTGTAATTCTTGAGTTGTAAATCCATAAAAGTGTGATGATCTTCATTATTAGAGCATTGTCCTAGTGAGGAAAGGATGATGAAGACTATGATTCCCCCACAAGTCGGGATGAGACTTCGGACTTTATAAAAAAAGAAGAAAAAAGAGAAACGCCAAAAAAAGGCCAAAGAAAAAAAGAAGAAAAAAAGAAAAGAAAAAGAAATAAAATGAGAGAAAAAGAGAGAAGGGACAATGCTACTATCTCTTTTTCCACACTTGTGCTTCAAAGTAGCACCATGATCTTCATGATAGAGAGTCTCATATGTTCTCACTTTCATATACTAGTGGGAATTTTTCATTATAGAACTTGGCTTGTATATTCCAATGATGGGCTTCCTCAAAATGCCCTAGGTCTTCGTGAGCAAGCGAGTTGGATGCACACCCACTTAGTTTCTTTTGTTGAGCTTTCATATATTTATAGCTCTAGTGCATCTGTTGCATGGCAATACCTACTCACTCACATTGATATCTATTAACGGGCATCTCCATAGCCCGTTGATACGCCTAGTTGATGTGAGACTATCTTCTCCTTTTTGTCTTCTCCACAACCACCATTCTATTCCACATATAGTGCTATGTCCATGGCTGACGCTCATGTATTGCGTGAAAGTTGAAAAAGTTAGAGATTAATAAAGTATGAATCAATTGCTTGGCTTGTCAGCGGGGTTGTGTATGATTAAATACTTTGCGTGATGAAGATAGAGCAACAGTCAGACTATATGATTTTGTAGGGATAACTTTCTTTGGCCATGTTATTTTGAGAAGACAAGCCAAGCAATTTTGTAGGGATAATTTTGCTTATCTGGAGAGTAGTAAATTTTCTATGCTTGTAGATTATGAAAAGAATGCTCTAGGTGATGGTTATATTGTTGAATTCATTCATGATGATACTAAAAATTATTATGAGGGAGGAACATATGCTAGTACGAATTGTAATAATATCAAGTTTCCTCTCTATGTGTTGAAAATTTTGAAGCTATGCTTGTTTTACCTTCCTATGCTAGTTGATTATTGTTCCCATAAGTTGTTTACTCAAAAAATCCCTATGCATAGGAAGTTGGTTAGACTTAAATGTGCTAGTCATATGCTTCATGATGCTTCCATTATGTTTCAATTTTTATCTTTTATGTGAGCATCATTGTCATCATCATGCCTAGCTAGAAAGGCATAAAAGAAAAGCGCTTGTTGGGAGACAACCCAATATTTACCCTTACTGTTTTTGTGTGCCCACATGATTATGCTACTGTAGTAATCATGTTTTATAGGTTTTCTTTCAATAAAGTTCCAAGTAAGACCTTTAGGATAGCTTACGGTGATAGTTGTGTTGGTCCTACTGAGAATCAGAAACTTTTGCACCCAGTAAATTAGTTTCATTAATTCACAGACACGTGCTTTTGTTATTATTCTTTTTGATCTAGATTGGTATACAAATTCGTTAGACTTCCTAATTTGGTAGGATTTTTAGAGTTCCAGAAGTATACGTTTGATACAGATTACTACAGACTGTTCTGTTTTTGACAGATTCTGTTTTCAATGTGTTGTTTGCTTATTTTGATGAATCTATGAGTAGTATCGGAAGGTGTGAACCATAGATAAGTTGGAATACAGTAGATATTACACCAATATGAATTTAGAATGAGTTCATTACAGTACCTAAGTGGTGGTTTTATTTTCTTATACTAACGGAGCTTACGAGTTTTCTGTTGAGTTTTGTGTTCTGAAGTTTTCAAGTTTTGGGTAAAGATTCGATGGACTATGGAATAAGGAGTGGCAAGAGCCTAAGCTTGGGGATTCCCAAGGCACCCCAAGGTAATATTCAAGGACAACCAATAGCCTAAGCTTGGGGATGCCCCGGATGGCACCCCCGCTTTCGTCTTCATTCATCGGTAACTTTACTTGGAGCTATATTTTTATTCACCACATGATATGTGTTTTTCCTGGAGTATCATTTTATTTTGTTAATATTTTCTTTCTGTTATTTATAATAATGTTTTTCATCTTTAGTTTCAATAAAAATGTCAAGGATAGCCTTTGCCATGCATATTTTGCTAGTATACATGTTGCTGTTTGAAAACAGAAAGTTTACCGCTGTTGCAAAAATTCCCTAGAAAATTCAGAGAATGGTACAATGTTGAAACTTTTTGAATATTGAGATCTGATAAATCTTATACAGCATAGTATTTTTTTTCATAATTTTTGGAGTTAGGGAAGTATTGATACTCTTGCATTCTTTACAGACTGTACTGTTTTGGCAGATTGCTATTATGTTTGCATTGTTTGCATATGTTTGCTTGTTTAATGATTCTATTTGAGGATATGAGTATTAAATATGCAGAGAAATTTAGTATGCAATGTTGAATAAATAATTTAAGTGATTTGTTACAGTAGAAAATGATAAGGTTTTGCATTGGTTTATACTAACCTATCTCACGAGTTCTTGTTGAGTTTGGTGTGGATGAAGCTTTTGATAAAAAGAGAAACCATGATATGAGAGGAATTAAGGAGACACAAAAGTTCAAGCTTGGGGATACCCAAGGCACCCCAAGATAATATTTCAAGAAGTCTCAAGCATCTAAGCTTGGGGATGCCCCGTTAGGCATCCCACCTTTCTTCTTCAACAACTATCGGTTAGTATCGGTTGAACCTAAGTTTTTGTTTCTTCACTTGAGTTGTGCTATCCTTGCAATGTCATTTTATTTATTTTTTGATTGCTGCTTGAATAAAATACCAAGATCTGAAATTATTAAATGAGAGAGAGTCTTCACATAGTTACATCATTATTTAGCTACTCATTGATCTTCACTTATATATTTTTGGAGTAGTTTGTCATTCACTCGTGTGCTTCACTTATATCCTATGAGTAAATGGTTGAATGAGTTGAATGTCACAAATCTGAAATTATATATGTCTCATTTGCTTATCCCATGGGGAGTAATGACTTCACATCTAAGAAGTAGAGGTTTTTAATTTATTGAAGGTTAGCAAGCATTGTATTGGTCATTTGAACAATTCATGAAAGAATATTGAAGGAAGAGAGATTTCACATATAAATATACTATCTTAGACATCTTTTATAATTGTGAGCACTCATTAAGTATGACATGCTAAAGAGTTGGTGTTGGACAAGGAAGACAACGTAATGGGTTATGCTTTCTCACATCTCAGTTAAAGTATATTGTCATGGATCATTCAAACATGTTGAGCTTGCCTTTCCCCCTCATGCTAGCCAAATTCCTTGCACCAAGTAGAGATACTACTTGTGCTTCCAAATATCCTTAAACCCAGTTTTGCCATGAGAGTCCACCATACCTACCTATGGATTGAGTAAGATCCTTCAAGTAAGTTGTCATCGGTGCAAGCAATAAAAATGCTCTCTAAATATGTATGATTTATTAGTGTGAAGAAAATAAGCTTTATACGATCTTGTTATGGAAGCAATAAAAGCGACGGACTGCATAATAAAGGTCCATATTGTGACGCCCTCGATTCAATCGTACACTAATCATACACGCAAATGTGTACGATCAAGATCAAGGACTCACGGAAAGATATCACAACACAACTCTAGACACAAATTAAAATAATACAAGCTTTATATTATAAGCCAGGGGCCTCGAGGGCTCGAATACATAAGCTCGATTACACAAGAGTCAGCGGAAGCAACAATATCTGAGTACAGACATAAGTTAGACAAGTTAGCCTTAAGAAGGCTAGCACAAAAGCATCTACGATCGAAAAGGCAAGGCCTCCTGCCTGGGAGCCTCCTAACTACTCCTGGTCATCGACGGTCTCCGTCACATGGTAGTAGGCGCCCTCGGGGTAGTAGCAGTCATCAAAGGTGGCATCTGGCTCCTGGACTCCACCATCTAGTTGCAACAACCAGAAAGAAGAAAGAAGGGGGGAAAGGGGGAGCAAAGCAACCGTGAGTACTCATCCAAAGTACTCGCAAGCAAGGATCTACACTACATATGCAACATTATCAAAGGAAGGCTATATAGGTGGACTGGGCTGCAGAAATGCCAGAATAGAGAGAAGGCCTAGTCCTATCAAAGACTAGCATCTTCTGGAAACCACCATCTTGCAGCAAATAGGAGGAGTAGAGTAGCACAATGTAAGGTAGAAGTAGTGTTATCAACCTCGGCCGGAGATCCTTTCTCCACTCCCTGCGAGAAAGAAATCCCAGAGCCATACTATCCAGTTATCATCACAATCCATAACTCATCACCATCCAATTCTCATCACAAGTATCTAGTTCTAGTTTTATCGATCGGGATACAACTCCGAGCGTCCGTTACCGTAGGACAGGCTATCGATAGATGCTTTCTTCCATGCAGGGGTGCACCAACTTACCCACCACACTTGATTAACTCCGGCCGGACACACTTTCCTGGGTCATGCCCGGCCTCGGCCAAACAATACGCCGCAACCCGACCTAGGCTTAATAGAGAGGTCAGCACGCCGGACTAAACCTATGCCCCCAGGGGTCATGGGCCATCTCCCCGGAAACTCCTGCACGTTGCGTACGCGGCCGGTGAGCAGACCTAGCCTCCCTTATACAAGAGAAGGCGTAACCAGTCCAACCCGGCGCGCGCCGCTCAGTCGCTGACGTCTATTAAGCTTTGGCTGATGCATACGATGCAGAACGCCCATACTATGCCCACGTGATGGTTAGTGCTATCAGGCCAGAGGCCCCTCGGATCAAATATCCAAATCGTAGTGGATTAGGAACGCGCGGTAACAAGCAGAGACTCACGAAAGATGTGACCCCGTTGCCCCGTCTCGAGGACTTGCGGCAAGGGCTAAGAATGCCCGGCCATGCCTCGTAATTACCTCACGGGCACCTTCCAGGTCAACCCGACTCCTCATCACTCGCAACTATGCTCGCGCGGGTACCCCTCAGGGTCGACCCGTCTTTAGTAACATGGTTCACTATAAAGTCATAGTAATCATAGTAACTGTGTGTCTAAACATCAAGGGGAAAACCCGAGGAATCACCCCCGGTGAATTCCACTCAATGTAATCATCAAGGTGAACGTAAGAGGAATCACCCCCGAGGTTCACACTTGAGGGGTTGCACGACAGAGTCATATCGGAAGTGGTTAAGGCGGAATCACCCTCGATGACCACGACCGAATAGCTACACTACAGGGTTAACATCAGAAGTGTTGTAGAGGTCTCACCCTCGGCACTCGATAGTAACCCAGCAGTGTCGAGCAACTAAGGGGAAAGTGATGTGCGGTGCCGGGGCCTGGTCTTCAATCCCGTTGATCGGGTCTTGAATGATGAAGCAGGGGCAACAAGGACAAGGTGGGGTCACTAATGGATCACTAACCAACCTATACTAAGCAGTTTAGGATAAGTAGGTAAGGTACAACAACAGATACAAAAGCAGGCTATGCATTAGAGTAGGAGCATACAATAACAGTAGCAAAATCTAATGCAAGCATGAGAGAAAGGAATGGGCGATATCGGGATGATCAAAGGGGGGGCTTGCCTGGTTGCTCTGGCAAGGAGGGATCGTCGTCGACGTAGTCGATCACAAGGGCAGCATCGGTCTTGGGGTCTACCGGAGAGATGAGGGGGAAGAAACAGTAAATATAAAGCAAACATAGCATCACAAAGCATAACATGGCAATATGCTACGCCGGGTGTGACCTAACGCATGGCTACACGATATAGGTGAAGGGGGAATTCAACCGGGAATGTATTCCCGGTTCCGGACCTGTGTCAGACAGATGACCGAAGGGGGAATGTTTCATGTTCAGCATGCTAGAGGCATGTGACAGATGAACGGACCGCATATTCGAATTCGTTGGATTTTTCTGAGCAACTTTAATATAGAAAACATTTTCATCTGAGTTACAGATTATTTTATATAGATTTTCTAAGTTTTAAACATATTCTAGAATTATCTATATTAACAGAAATGGAATATGACGTCAGCATGACCTAGGAGAGACGTCAGCAGTCAACAGTGCGGTTGACTGGTCAAAATGACCAGTGGGACCCACTTGTCATGGACAGGGGCCTTAACAGTGTTTATTTAAAACTACTATGAGGTTAATTGGCAACTGGGCCCCACATGTCAGTGTCTCATTAAGTTAACTAAATAATTTAAATAAATAAAACATTGATTAAGGGAGTGGGGCCCGCATGTCAGCGACAGGTCAAAACCAGTCATCTGGTGGACAGGGTCAACCGGGCCAGCGGGACCCATTGGGTCCACTGGCCAGTGGCCCAGGCGGTGCCACATCGGCGCCAGGTCAGCGGAGCCGACGGAGTGACGCCGGCGAGCCTACCCGCGGCGGTGCGTCGCCGGAGTTGGCCAGAAAACGCGTACGGGGCACAGAAAGGGGTGCCGCTAGGCACGTTCGAACGGTCACTCGACCGCGCGTCGAGTGGTGGTGGTGGCATCGTCGGACCTGGCCGGAAACGTCGCCGGCGACGAGGTCCGCAACGGAGCGGCTACGGTCGACGGTGGAAAAGATGCTACGGCGTGCTACAGCTCAGGCGAAAGGGCTAGGCGAGAGCAGCAGTCCTCCAGGAGTGCGCTACGGGGACTAGACGGAGCAGGAGGAGCTCGAGATCTCGTGTGTGGCAGCAATGGCGGACGGCGGAGCCGGCGCTTATGTCTAGCTAGCTAGGGAAGGATGAAACGGAGCAAGGACGGGGAGGAAGGATGCGGAGCTTACGCGGCAGGCACACGGAGGCCTCTTGGGGTTCGGGAGCACAGAGGGAGGCCTGTGGCTCCGGTGATCGTCGGTGACCACCGAGAAGGGGAAGAGGGCGATGCCGACGTCGCCGACCTCCCCGACTCCAGCTGATGGACAAGGATGGTGAAGCGGAGTACGGCGCACCTCACAGGCTCGGTTTCCAGGCTCGGGGACGCCGGTGGCCGCGGGGACGACGGAGAATGGCGGCGACCGCGCTCGGGCGTCGATGGGGAACGAGGGGGAGAACAAGGAGGGATCTGGGGGGAGAGGAAAAAATATCTACACGGGGAGGGGGGCTGACGAGGACGAGGTCGAGGGGGGAGGGCTCGTCCTTATCCCTGGCGTTGCCGCGGCGTGGGGCGGCGAGCCGGTCGGGCGACGACCACAGGCACGGGCGCTCGGTCGCCCGCACAGTGAACACGACGCGGGAGGGGAGCTGGTCGGCTTGGGTCGGCTAGGTGGGCTGAGGCCCAAGGGGGGGCGCGGTGGCCAGCTGGGCCAATCAGCCCAGTTGAGGGGTGGGGGGCTTTTCCTTTTTCTTTTACTGTAAACAATTTTTCTTTTCTGTTTTAGCTTTTATTTATTAACAGAGAGAGAAAGGGAATTATTTGGTCAACTATTTCACTTAGGAAAAATTTGGGAGGAGCCCATTAAATCCCTGGTGATTATAGACAGTGCCATAAATATTTTGGAGACCAGAATAATTCATTTGATATTTTTCATAAATAGGATAGCATTTAAAAATGCTGAATTGGTGCTGTTATAATTGCTAATGCTCATCTTTGCACAAAATTGATGTTGTGTTCCTTAACAAATAATTGTTATGGAAGTTTTGGCAGATGATGAACATTTTCCCAACAACTTTTGAGCAACTTCAAACTTCACTTGAATTTGAATTGACTGGAATTTGAAATGGGATATTGAACAAAGGTGATTAAGCACTGTTTTGGAAAAATGATTAGCTTAATCAGAGATGGTTACTGTAGCATGACACTGGGGGTGTTACACATATACAAGTGGCAATATAAAGTGACATTCTTTTGCATTAAGATTTTGTGCATCCAACCATAAAAGCGCATGACAACCTCTGCTTCCCTTTGCGAAGGGCCTATCTTTTACTTTACGCAAGAGTCAAGGTGATCTTCACCTTTCCCTTTTTCATTTTATCCTTTGACAAGCACGTCATGTTGGAAAGATCTTGATATATATATATATATCCAATTGGATGTAAGTTAGCATGAACTATTATTGTTGACATCACCCAAAGGTTAATACGTTGGGAGGCGAAATTATAAGCCCCTATCTTTCTCAATGTCCGATTAAAACTCCATAACCATTAGTATTGCGTGAGTGTTAGCAATCATGGAAGACTATATGATAGTTGAGTATGTGGAGTTTGCTAAATCAAAGCTTTGACATAGACCCTTCCTGAAAATAAGATGAATTGTAATTGTTTGATGACTAGGAATGAAGTTTGCTAGTTTTCAAGAAAGTTTATGGTCTATGCTCTAACATGTGAATAGCTTGTTACTTGATCTTGAGAAGTTTTATGAGATGAACTACTGTTATGACATATAATCATGCTAGAAAAGGTGATTGAAATTATCATTGATCAAACTTGTGCACCTTCTAGCATTCACACTTCATAAGTTCTTTCTTTATCATTTACCTACTCGAGGACGAGTAGGAATTAAGCTTGGGGATGTTGATACGTCTCCAACATATCTATAATTTATGAAGCATTCATGCTATTTTATTATCTGTTTTGAATGATTACAGGCTTTATTATAAACTTTTATATTACATTTGGGACTAACCTACTAACCGGAGGCCCAACCCATATTGTTGTTTTATTGCCTATTTCGGTATTTCGAAGAAAAGGAATATCAAACGGAGTCCAAACGGAATGAAACCTTCGGGAGCGTGACTTTTGGAACGAACATGATCCGGGAGACTTGGGGTACAAGCCAGGGAAGCTTCGAGGAGGCCAGGAGATAGGAGGGTGCGCCCACCCCCTGGGCGCGCCCCCTGTCTCGTGGGCCCCTCATGGCTCCCCCGACCGACTTCTTTCACCTATATATTCCCTTATACCCTAAAACCATCAAATAAGAAGATAGATTGGGAGTTCCGCCGCCGCAAGCCTCTATAGCCACCAAAAACCTCTCGGGAGCCTGTTCCGGCACCCTGCCGGAGGGGGAACCCATCACCGGTGGCCATCTTCATCATCCCGGCACTATCCATGACGAGGAGGGAGTAGTTCACCCTCGGGGCTGAGGGTATGTACCAGTAGCTATGTGTTTGATCTCTCTCTCTCGTGTTCTCTCTATGGCACGATCTTGATGTATCGCGAGCTTTGCTATTATAGTTGGATCTTATGATGTTTCTCCCCCTCTACTCTCTTGTGATGAATTGAGTTTTCCTCTTGAAGTTATCTTGTCGGATTGAGTCTTTAAGGATTTGAGAACACTTGATGTATGTCTTGCTGTGCTTATCTGTGGTGACAATGGGACATTCACGTGATCCACTTGATGTATGTTTTGGTGATCAACTTGCGGGTTCCGCCCATGAAACTATGCATAGGGGTTGGCACACGTTTTCGTCTTGACTCTCCGGTAGAAACTTTGGGGCACTCTTTGAAGTACTTTGTGTTGGTTGAATAGATGAATCTGAAATTGTGTGATGCATATCGTATAATCATGCCCACGGATACTTGAGGTGACAATGGAGTATCTAGGTGACATTAGGGTTTTGGTTGATTTGTGTCTTAAGGTGTTATTCTAGTACGAACTCTTGAATAGATTGATCCGAAAGAATAACTTTGAGGTGGTTTCGTACCCTACCATAATCTCTTCGTTTGTTCTCTGCTATTAGTGGCTTTTGAGTGACCCTTTGTTGCATGTTGAGGGATTGTTATATGATCTATCTATGTTAATATTGTTGAGAGAACTTGCACTAGTGAAAGTATGAACCCTATGCCTTGTTTCCTACCATTGCAATACCGTTTACGCTCACTTTTACCACTTGTTACCTTGCTGTTTTTACAATTTCAGATTACAAAAACCTATATCTACCATCCATATTGCACTTGTATCACCATCTCTTCGCCGAACTAGTGCACCTTTACAATTTACCATTGTATTGGGTGTGTTGGGGACACAAGAGACTCTTTGTTATTTGGTTGCAGGGTTGTTTGAGAGAGACCATCTTCATCCTACGCCTCCCACAGATTGATAAACCTTAGTCACCCACATGAGGGAAATTTGCTACTATCCTACAAACATGTGCACTTGCAGGCCCAACAACGTCTACAAGAGGAAGGTTGTGTAGTAGACATCATCTTCCTTGTCCAACATCAACTCTTTAGCATGTCATACTTTAATGAGTGCTCACAATCATAAAAGATGTCCAAGATAGTATATTTATATGTGAAAACCTCTCTTCCTTTATTACTTCCTATTAATTGCAACGATGACCAAAACTATGTTTGCCAACTCTCAACAAGTTTAATCATCATACTCTCTATATGTGAAGTCATTACTTTCCATAAGATCAATATGATCTCTTGATTTCTTTTTACTCTTTTATGCACTTAAGATCATAGCAAGATAGCAAAGCCCTTGACTCAACACTAATCTTTATTATATATAGCTCACGGACTCGATTACATAGAGGGATCACAAAGCAAAACTCAAAACTAATTCGTACCAAAACTTTTTTCTACTAGATCAAGATATTACCAAAAGGATCAAACGTAGTAAAACATTAAAGATAGGAGTGTGATGGTGATACGATACCAGGGCAACTCCCCCAAGCTTGGCAGTTGCCAAGGGGAGTGCCCATACCTATGTAATTATGTCTCCTTTGCTGGTGAAGAAGGTGGTGATGATGATGGATTGATATATAGGACGATGGTATTCGGACACCGGAAGTGTTTCGAGGGGTACCGGGTACTTATCAGGTCACTGGAAGGGGTTCCAGGCACCCCCGACAAAAGATATGGGCCTTATGGGCCAAGAGGGGAAACTCACCAGCCACAAGGGGCTGGTGCGCCCCCCATATGGGCCATCCTAGGAGGAGACGGAAAGAGGGGAAAGGAAAGGAAAGGAAAGAGTGGAATAGGATTCCCCCTTCCTTCCCCCCCCCCCTCTTTCCTTCCCCCTCCAACAAATATGGCAGGTGGCGGCGCGACCAAGGGAGGAGCCCAAGTAGGATTGGGACCTACTTGGGGTGCCCCTTGGCCTCTCCCCTCTCCCTCCCACCTATATATATGAGGATGGGGCGGCCTAGCACACACCAGACAATTGCCTAGCCATGTGCGGCGCCCCCTCCACCGTTCACACCCCCGGTCATATTTTCGTAGTGATTAGGCGAAGCCCTACGGAGATCACTTCCCCATCACCGTCACCACGCCATCGTGCTGACGGAACTCAACTACTACATCAACGTCTTGCTGGATCAAGAAGGCGAGAGACGTCACCGAGCTGAACGTGTGCAGAACGTGGAGGTGCCATGTGTTCAGTACTTGATCGGTTGAAGCGCAAAGAAGTTTGACTATAGCAACCGCGTTGTGAAACGCTTCCACTTACGGTCTACGAGCATAAGTAAACACACTCTCCCCCTCGTTGCTATGCATCTCCATGGATAGATCATTGCATGTGCGTAGATTTTTTTTTTCATGCAACGATTCCCAACACAATGCATGCTTGATATAAGTAGTACATTGACAAAAATCTTCAATCGGTGCCCCAAGCAAATTTTGATTTCAATTAAGTGATTTATGGTGGCACAATGAGCTGGATTGGTCCAAGAAAGTTATTTTGGTGAATTCTACAACAGAATTCTAAGCATATTGTCACTTTAGAAGCAACAATAGAGGGTGATAATCAAAGGTTCATTTATGAACTTAGTATGGTTTCTTGATGATTGTGCAAATAGAACATTGTTCTCAATAGTGGTTCTATGCCTCAATCTAAGGAACCAAAGGTCCTGCCAATGATTCAATATATACTAAGCTTGTTTCACATAAATTATGAATTCAGTGAAAGCATAATAGATGCATTGAAATGCAAATGATACACACGGATCTGAAAATTGTCATATTCGATAGGACGAAGTCTATACCACAAGCAAAGCATGGTCTGACACTGGATTGCCATTGGTGTAAAAGTTAAAAGTGTAACTAGATTATTGACTCCAATGCAAGTGGGAGACTATTGGAAATACGCCCTAGAGGCAATAATATTGTATTATTTTATTTCCATGTTCATAATTAAGTGTTTATATTTCACGCTATAACTACTATGATCCTGGAATATGTGATTCAGTGGAAAAGTCGTATGCACGTGTGGAATGGTAAACGGTAAAATAAAAGGTTTCTAGTCTTGCCTCTGGGACTAGCTCAAGTGTTGTTGGTGATCATGTTTTCCGGATCTTAAGATATCGTTAAGTGTAACAATAGTCCCAAAACAACATTGAGATTATGACGTTGGAAGAACCATCATATTGAATCAACCCAGTTTTGTTTGTTATGAATTGAGTTAATATCATATGTAATCAATTGTAATAACATGGAGTGTTAATGTGTGATTTTGCTCCTCAGACCATGAGAGTATCATGGTCACTTCTTCCCGTACGGTGGGCTTTCGGGTTGCTCAAATATTACCTGTAACACGGTGATCATAACTATAACTTACACGTTCATCGAAAAGTTTGACAAGTAGCCACATAGCTCGAGGGTTGGATTTTCTCCTCCGATGATGGAGAGATATTGTTAGGTCTTGGAGTGATGGCATCCATCATCGTCCGGCCAGACACAGCTGACTTCACCATGGGGATGCCAGAATACAATAACGAGAAAGAAGAACAAAGCCGGTAACAAGGATAAAGGTATAGTGAGCATGGTGATGACTCAGGAGGATACCGATGCATCCCGGATTTTGTGAAGTATTAGGAAGCAAAGGGAACATCACATGATAACCAAAGGTTCACTCAAATATCATTCGTCTGCTCACAGGGACCGATATGGACATCCATGGTTCCGCTACCGGTCATTAAACGAAGGGGTTTTGTTCATGTCTATGAGTTACCGAACCTATGGGGTCACAAGCTTAAGGCAGTTACGATCTGCTGAGTGTTAGTAGGACGGGAGTGATGAGAATATATTTGTGGAATTGTTCATAAATATTTGGAATAGTTCCAAGAGGATCGGGAGCGTTTCAGAGTCACCTGAAGGGTTTCAGTGATCATTGGGTAATACCGGGTATTACCGACAAATAATATATAGGTGAAAATATTTTCGAGGATGTTAATATATATATATATATATATATATATATATATACAGACAGTCTATTCTGCTAATATTAGCAGAATAACTATTCTGCACACCACTTCCGCACTGCACGCTGAACGCAAGTGCGCGTCATTCTTTGAACCAAGTGTGCTGCAGTACTCACACGAGTGAACTTCTCGTCGCAAAAAGCTGTACGCGTTATTTTTTCGGTACTGTTTTTGCTCTAATTTTTTGATCATTTATCGGAATGAGGCGTGTAATATACCATTGAAAATCTATGGATTAGGCGCAACTTCGACATGTTGAACACGTTTCGAGATTCCACACGGTTTAAGAGCAGTTTTGAAAATGGTGCGGCCCATGACGAGTGGCAGCGAGCGTTTTTCGCGTTTTTTTCCTAAACCGCTCGTCGGAATGAAGCAAATGATACGCCGTTGGATAGATATCGTCGAGGAGCATCTTTTTCATATATAAATGTTTCTCTAAGTCCTTACGGTTTAAGAGCAGTTTCAAATTTACTAAATCGTGGAATTCTGTTTTTCAAATTTTTGGTACTATTTTCGCTCCAGTTTTTGAACCGTTTGTCGAAACAAGGCGTGTGATACGCCGTTGGAAAGCTACGAACGAGGCGCAACTTTCATATGTTGAAATATTTTTGAAATTTCTTACGGTTTTAAGTTAATTTTGAAAACCATGCGGCGGACGACGAGTGGCAGCGGCCGTTTTTGGCGAAATTTTTGCAAACCGCTGGTCAAAATGATTCAAACGATATGCTGTTGGAAAGATATCGATGATACGCAACTCTTTCATGTAGAACACTCTCTCTAATTCTTTACGGTTTAAGAGGAATTTCGAATTTACCGAAATGAGGACACTCTGTTTTTCGCGACACCCAAATCGACGTGGGTACTTCATCCGACTGAAAACCGCATTGCAACGGATAAAAAACCAAACTGCATCACCCGGGTAAGAGAACTGCATGGTTTCTTTTTTGTGGGACGTAAATTTTGAAGATGAGGAAGAAAACTGCACTGCTTTTAGACTGAAAACCGCACTGCATCGGACGGGCAAGCGAACTTCATGACTTCTTTTCTCAAATGAAAATTTTTCTCAGACGAGTTTTTGTTGTCTTTTTTTCAATTTTTTTTGAACAAGAGTGGACCGCAGAGAGGAGGCAAGTGAACCACGACATATATCGAAGTGAACCTCATTACTATCTTTGTTGTTGCGCTAAATTTTTAGCACTTTCATGTTCGGCACAAGTGAACAGCATCACTCTCAAAAGTGAACCACGTCTGAAAACCGAATGCACTGCATGTGTTGAATTTTTAGTCGAGTGAGTTTTGAATATTTTTCTTACAACGTCTTTGTAAATCTGGAAAATCAATAATAAAGAACTACAGTGCGCCCGCGAGGACGAGCTGCACCTAAACGAGCACTGAACCGCAACACGCACGCCTTCGAGCTACACATCCACAGTCGCCGAGCTGCACGTCCACACCAAGTAAAATGCAGAAAAATGCATGCCGCACACATCTGTACTGCAGTGTTGCACGGCCAGAATCAAATTCGATGCGCATGGTCCTCTCACATGCTCACCTACTGCACCGACGACCCAACCAAGCTGCAACGGGAGACACCCCGAACTGCTACAAGTCAACTACACTGCTGGGACAAACATGAATGAATCCAACAAACCACCTTGTGTTAAGCTGATTTGTTCGGCTACCGATGCCGCACTACTTTGTCCCACGCAAGCCCTGTTTGTTGCACTGCACGGTTACAGATACCAAACTACATGAAGCACTCTCACCCTACAGAGAGATCCATCGAAAAAACTACATAGGGATGAGGCACCAGTGAGCACCACGACCACAGAAGCCACAACTGATGTGCAAGAGAACTACAGAACACGAGCCTTCATTGGTGAGACCCTGTGAGCAGCATGATGCGCTAGTGCTCTGAATCGCGAGCACATCAAATGCAAATTGCACGCCAGCGACGCCCATCCCATCTGCACAAAAAACAATTTCTTTGTAAAAAAAACAAAAGCAAAAGGAACTGCAGCGCGCGCCTAATGGACTGCAAGCGTGAGGTGGAGAAAGGGGGCAGGGGGTGGGAGGGGAGTAGGAGTGGGATCTTGTCTTACTGGCGGTGGGATTTGGCCGAAGATGCGAGGTGCAGCACCTCCTGGCCCTTCCAGTGCGCGCGATGCCGCTCGCCATCCTCCGTGCCCCGCGCGTGCCCCCACCTGTGTGTGGTGGAGCACCCTCATCCTACTCTCTGAACCCGCCATGGGGATGGTGGCCTGCGGCAGAGAACCCAGTGGGCAGATGAGGTAGGGGGCAGGAGCCCCCTGGGGGCAAAGGTGCGGCGGCCGGGGCGCCTGCATCTGGCGGCAGCTGGAGGTCCGCTGGATCCGGCCACGTCGGTGCAGAAGGAGGTCAACGGCTCAGGGGAGGGCTCTGGATCTGGCGACCACAGTGTGGAACGAGGTCACCAGTGCGGGGTGCCATGGATCCGACCACCGGCGCTCTGAAGGAGGTCATCGGGGCGACGACAGTGGTTTGGGGAAGCCGGCCGTGGCAGATCGGCCGCCGGCACGCTTCGTGGTGGCGGGTGCGTGGCGCGGTGGGAGGAAGGTAGGACAGCGTCACGGGGGAGGGAGGTGGTGGTGCGGCACGGAGGAGGGAGGTGGTGCGGCGATGCAGGGGAGGGAGGTGGTGGAAGGAGGTAGTGCGGGGTGGGGCGGGCGCAGCCCTGGCTGAAGGAAGGAGGCGGAGGGGAGAGGTCGTGGGTGGATAAGGAGGTGGAGGGATTATAATCATGGTCGTGCGGGAGGTGGGTTGGGGTGTTATCAGAATAAGCATTTTGAGCTGCAGAATAAGGTCCTAAGGGTGTTATCATAATAGACCCACCCTATATATATATATATGTAATGGTCCGAGAGTATTTAGAACAACTTTATATTTAATTTAATATCAACGGGCCTTAAAAGGCAAAGAGATGGAAAGCAACTTGGGCCATAAGGGCCCAAGTGGGAGGCGCCCCTTTCCCTATGGAAGGAGGCCGAATTGGGGAAGGGGAAGAGTGCTACTCCTCCTCCCCCTGGCCACGCACCAAGGAGGGATGGCACCCCTCCCTCTCCCCTCTAACCTATATACACTTGAGGTTTGGTGCTGTTTTGATATACAAGTTTTGGAGCGTCCTCGAGTTCTTCTAGTTATAGTTCTCGCTCTAGTTCTAGTTGGTCCTAATTAACTAATTAGAGCTAGACTAATCATCTAATCCTCATAATTAGAAGCCCCATGTGGTTCTAATCTCCTCCCTCTATTTCTCCAGCAACGATTAGCTCTGGGCGACGAATCGCTGCTGGATCGTGAAGATTGCACGCTTGCAATCAAGTAGAGAGTGACGAGGACATGTACCAAGGGTAGGTTCCTAGGCCTGACCTAGAAACCCCACCCAAGGACACTGACCTACAACCAAAGGCACTCAAGGACCAGCAGAGAATACCGACTGGAATCATCCTGAAGTGCAATCCATTCGACAGAAGGTTCCACTCGGATACCCCAATTCCACTCGACCACAGCATAGTCACTCGACCGTATGAAGAACCACTCAGAGTATAGAAGATCTAAGGTCATCCCAAGATGGCAACGGTCAGGCGTTCACCCTGTAGTCTTAATGTTCATTTATGGCAAGCATTACCAGCAACGCCCCATCTTAACTCACATTGAACCATGTGTAACAGAGGTCAGGGAGGGTCCTGGCGCACTCTATATAAGCCACCCTCCTCATCTAGCACAAGGGTTTGCAACCCTTGTAACATTCACGCATATCCAGTCGACACAGCCTCAGGGCACCGAGACGTAGGGCTTTTACTTCCTCTGAGAAGGGCATGAACTCGTAAACTTGCATGTACAACCTCACCATAGCTAGGACCTTGCCTCCTCATACGTACCCCCTATTCTTACTGCCAGACTTATTCCCACGACAGTTGGCGCCCACCATGGGGCAGGCGTCTAAGTGACTTCCGGTGAGGTTGCATATTTCGTTCTCCGGCAACATGGTTTCCGGCGGTGGTTTGGCGTTGGGCCACGAGATCCATCTCGGTGCGCTTGTTATCATCACCGATGACTCTGCCTGGCTTCATGAAGCTCCCCTCGATGTCGAGGCCCTCCCCGTCCATGGGGCAACGCACTTTCGTGTGAGTGCTTGTGGCATCCTTCTTCAACAGCCGTCGACTCAGTATCAGTCAGCCCTGGTGACATCATCGCTTCCCGTTGTTCGCCGTTGCAAGCGGTCCGGTCATTCGCGGCTCCAGCGGTGGGTGAAGCATGCGGTGGCTCGCCAGTCGACCACCCACCCCCCCCCCCAAGTCGTGGCAATCGAGCCCGACGAATCTCTTTATGTGTGTTTGATTTGCCGGCTGGTCACTCGGATTCCCTCTCCGAGTGCGAAAGCAATGACCCAGCGACAGAAGTTCTCGTGGTCACTTCCCAGCACAGCCCGCCCGGATTTCGCCGCAATGGTGGTGGCGATGACGACGTTGGCCCATCTCAAGGGCATGAGGAGTACGTCCCTGAGGCCCTCACCCTGGAGCA